>NW_007738983.1:6144-26839 GCF_000696425.1 Galeopterus variegatus
ACAAAAAAAAAAAAAAAAAGAGAGAGAATTGAAATCACTTTCCCCCATATAATTTCATTGTTATTCGCCTCACTGGTCTATTCCCCATGCTCTTTGGAAAGCACAGGTGGGTAGTTGAGAGGCTGTGGATGGTGGATAGTGGAAGGGATACTTTGCTGGCTATTTAGTTAGGTCCCTTTTGTGATTTATATTGATAATCTTCAGGTTTAGGAGAAAATGATAAAACATGTATGATAATTTCCTTGTGTTGTTTTGTTTTTCTTCAAAGACATACAGAAATTATATTAACATAATCAGAGTTCAGTGGTAAATATACTTTCTCCTTGAAATACATCTGACAAGATAAATGTGTCATATTCCCCAATATTTATCATTTTGTATAACTAAGAAAATTGAAGGCAGTGAAAAAATTAGACCATCACTCCTCTGATCAGGACTTAAAAGTAATTGAAGCTATAAGAGGTGAGTTTCCATTTCCATTTCTGATAGTTAGCCTTGGAGGAGAGGAGCTACTTCCGAAAAGTTTTGCATTTAACAGACAGGTGCTGGAGACCAGGAAAGGTGAGGGAAGGTGAACATGCCGGTAGCTGAAAGAACCCCCATCAGAGAATAGGTTGCTATTACATAAATTTGAATGATGTCTACAGACCCACCTTCCATCCTCTTGACTTTCTCCATAAAAATGAGAACAAAACACAGCATACAGGGACCCTATGTGACCAAGTGACACTTTTTGCCAGCCACATGTGTCTGAGGAAGAAGGCCCCTAGTGAGAATTACCTCCCTTAAAGCCAAGAGTGGATGATTCAGGGATGGTTTAATGGTACCCGTATTTTTCCATTTTTTGTTTAAATAAATAGGCCTGTGTAACTTTCTGGTGCATGATTTTGGGATTGCTTAATTCGGTGGAAATAAGCAAGTGGATTAGAGAATGCTAAAATAATGTCAGGAGTCACTCTCGTGCACTTCTCTCCTTTGGAGCTCTCTCTCCTAGAGATAAAATTATTTTTAATCCAGATTTTATAAATAATTTATAAAGTCCAGAACAATCTCAATAATTCTCATTTCATAGGTAAGTGTTTTGGGAAAAAAAAAGGAAATAACACAATTCTTTCTGACAAGGTAGTGAGAAAGTTCTGGGGCAAACAGGAGTAGATGGCACACATTGCCATTTTTTAGTACACCGAGGCTGAACTTTTTGTTGTATCCCATTCAGAGAGGAGCTGGGACTTGACATTTTCTTGCACAGATAATTTTTGTATGTCCCTGCTGCACGTTGATTTTCCAGAAGCAGACACTGAGAAGGAGTTGGCATGCAGTACAATTACTGGCACATGTGGGAGGGGAAGGAAGCAGGATTGGGTAGAGTGAGCAGCTGAACAGCAATGCAGTCCCCACGCAGCCTCAGTTAGCCCCATCAAGAGCTCTGGAACATTTATGACCTATTCCTTGGTGGACCAAAACGGCCAGGCCTTTATCCCCCACCTTGATCAGTCATTTGTTGTGGACTGTTTGGGGAAGGCTATCCCTTAAGTGAGGCAGCCCTTAGCAACTTAGACAAACACTAAAGAGGCTAACAGCTGGAGGCTATCTGCTGACAGCTGGAACATCCTAATTTGTTGTGGACTGTTTGGGGAAGGCTATCCCTTAAGTGAGGCAGCCCTTAGCAGCTTAGACAAACACTAAAGAGGCTAACAGCTGGAGGCTATCTGCTGACAGCTGGAACATCCTACCTTAAAGGGAGATATGGAAAGTGCATTTCCGTGTCTACCACAGTCCCACCCATGTACTGGCTGCAGTTGTTCTGTAAGAATATGATTTCAACGAAAGAGACTTCTAGTCATTTTTTACCTTCAAGTCCAGACTCATTCAATTTATCTGGTTTGGCTTCAAATTATAAATAAGAATATTTACTCTCAGAGTCTATAGGCTGCTTAAATTATCAGAGTCATTCTCCTTCTAATTTGGGTACATTAACTAAAATATTACTAAATTCCAAATGAGTGACTCTTTTAAGCATACTGATGACTTGAAATATCTAGTAATATTAAACTTGAAAATAAATATAATCTCACTAGATAGCTTCTCTGAACCAACTCTTGGCTTCATGTAGTTTCACCGAATCTACTCATAGCTTTGAAAGATATATTTGATTAATCAGGGCTGTTAAGCGCAAGATACATCTCTTTAAAAATGGTTCTGTCTTGAATGATACATGGAGCGTTATTTACTGGGTAATGAATGCCATTGGCACAGTGCAGCTATTGTTGATGCTAACTCTGCTAAATACTGGGTACTGAGGGTTAGGTGGATTTAGCTTATCCACTTCAAAATGCTGGCAGAACACAAAGAGCCTGTGCTTTCTTGGATCTTGGTAATCATACAAGCAACAGTGGACTGTAAGGTCACCCACTGAAAAGAGCTAGCGGGCTTAAATAGCACCCTTTTAATGGTCATTTTATTATAATTTATACCATTCGAGTGGTTTCAGAATAAAATGGGTTTGGTGTGAGTTTAACAAGATGGCTAAATCTCCTCCCCTATTAAGTTCTTTTATACTGGTAAAGAACAAACATACAAACAAACGAAAAAACTAGATTGTTTTTGTCATTGTCTCTCTCTCTTTTTTTTTTTTTTTTATTCAGAACACTCTGTTTTGAAACCTTCCCATTTAAATGGGAGTTATTTTCAACTTTTCCAAACACCTGTCAGTGCACAGAAATATTCTGCTAGTTGTGATTTTCTGGGTCTTTTTTTTTTTTTTTTTTTCAATTTCATTCTATTATCCCTGCCTGGGTAAACCTTGAAAAAAATAGACATTTTCATAACCCAGGGTCTAATTTGTACCATACAAGTTATAGTTTTTCTTGGAATTTCCCCAATTGATATAATATCTTCATAATGGTGGGACACTTCATTTCAAAAATGAAGACTCATTTTATAATTCATGCTTCTTGCAGATGGATGGAAGCAAATTTCTAAAATATCTGGCTCAATTCAATCTCTGCATTTTGGGTGTACAATACTTGAGGACATAAGAGGTTTGTAGATAAAACCATTTTGTACTAAGTCCAAGATGCCATTGATAGTAACATGAAAACTAATTTCCAAGATGTTAATATGTGAAAAACTGATGAAATGTAGTATTATGAAACACTTTTTACCCCTAAGCATTATCTTTTCCTCAATAGGTTTTAATTAGTGCAAGTTCATACAAGGAGCATTATATGCACAATCTCTGATTTATTGCTGCATATAGCTAATTCTGACCAGAGCAGAGCAAACTAAGAATGGTCCTGCAGTGACACCTGTGTGAGCAGATATACCACTGGCAGGCATGAGAATAATAAAAAATTTCACTGGAATACAAAGTCAGTTGACCTAGAGTAATTATGTTTATTAGAACATTCTTACTGAAGTTCACATTACAGGGCAACTCTAAGCATAATTTGGGGTCAAATATGAGGCAACTATATTGATTAAACTTATGACAACAACAAAGTACAGCTAGACAAATATGGAACAGAATATTTGAATGTCCAAAGGTGAGGTACAGTAAAGGAGTATTAATTTTTAGAACTAAGGAGAGCCCCAAAGAAGTTATTGCTTTCATAAAAAGATAAACTTGCCTCTCTTAAAAAGAAAGAGCAAAAAGAAACAGAGAGAGACAGAGAGAGAGAGACTCTTTATGCTGGGAATTTAATGCACCAGTGGTGGAAACATATTGTTTTGAATGAGCTGTAATACTTTTGGTAAAACATTAGCCACCTAGGAAATAGAAAAGTCACCTCTTCTTCTACCCAGAAATATTTGATATATATGTCTAAAGAGAAATCCACATTGTCCATTCAGGAATTCTTTCCTAAAAGCCAAGGTATCTCAGGTACTTAACTGGACTAGACTCTGGAAAAGGAATAGATCTGTCCTTCTAAAATGAGTTCCTGTCTCTTCAGTATCAACAAGACCCTAGGTCCTTGTCATAGAAATCCTGATAGTCATTTTCTTGAAGTATACATGTAAGAAGAAATGTCAGAGTCAGTCTATCGTTTATAACCAGGAAATATAAACAAGAAAATAGGAAAAATAAACATTGTCATAATATATACCTTCAGTGTCATAGAAACATCTCTGCCTCCAATTACGAGAGACCCGCTAAGCAATAACTAGGCATCCAAACAAAGATAATTTGACCTTATGACAATCTAAAGGAAGCACAAAATTCTGCAATTACAAAATAGATTATCTATCACAATCAGTTATTGTTACCTATCACTATCTAATGAAAAGAAAATGTTTAGTGTAAATTGCACAAAGTATATTCTTTAACTTTAAATAAGATTGGAAAAGAAAAATATAAAAAGATCAATATAACAATTCAGAAAGACAGAAGAGGTTACAGTATAAGATAGGTAGCTAAATCCTATGTCGTAAACAATTCAAATCTTTTTTCCTGTTTCCTGATAGTGATGTGCACCTTAAAATCATTCTGGGAAACACTGAAAAGAAGTTGTGAGACAGAAAAATTATAGAAACTATTTGCATATTAAATAAAATGAGAAACAATGACTTTGGAGGTGACCTCTGCAAGACTGGTTCCAGTGTCAACAGTAGTCATCTTGATTGTGTTTTATTACTGCCTTCTGGAAGTGTTATGCCATGAGGATGAGTTAAGCAACCCAAAGAAAATACAGTCTTTAAAAAGAGGAACTAAAAAAAAGAAAATTTCACTGGTACTTCTTAAAATTTATCCCTTCTCACAGAATTCCCCCCACTGTTTGATTTGTTTTCCAATATTCTCATATAAATAGGAAAAGTGAGTTATATTTTTCTATTATACTACTGTTTCTATCAATATCTTCTGTGTAGTATTTACTGCTTTGATACTGTTATCCCTTTGTTTACGAAGAAATGAATAAAATATGGCAACACATTATTTTAAAGCCAGCACTTAAAAGGCTATAAATGGAGTACATCTCTTGTGGCAGAGGAAAAAATTTCCATAAAATTGTTCACATTTACTTTGTTATGTTGCTATCCTAAGTATGTCTGAAAATCTTTGTAAAATAAGTTAAAATGGTTGCTCATAGGATTTTTGCAATAAACCATCTTCATTATTTAATATTTGCTATTGGTGCTAAATTGATGCCAAGCTTGACAAGTAGATGTGTTTTCCAAAGTTATTGAAAGATAATTAGATCCACTAGGCTGTAAATCTTCCTATGACACGGATTCTATCAAATCTAAACTTTATAAATCTTTGAATTCACTGTATATTGATAAATTCTAATAGAAAGAAGAAAGTATTGGTCAATCACAATGATGGTGACAACAGTGTCATTATTCAAAAACAGTACAGCACTTTATATTAAGCTATATTCTAAATAAACCTATTATATTTAAGGTATGCTGCATCATTTGAAGTGGTCCCCCTTTTTCTATTTCTGCACAAATTCTCATTAAATTCAAAGACATCTGTATACCAGCTACCTATATTAACCAATCTAATTACAACTCATAAACATGATCAATTAACTAGATATCACTAGAGACTTGGGGACCTCCTTATGTTGAAAAATAAACACCAACATGAGCAACCATAATAACACAAGTTAAATCATAAGAGATAATTTGGAGGTTAAGATAAAACTTCCAAAAAATTCTGAGTGAATTGCTTACCTCAGACTTCATCCTGTTGGCATGGTGATAGGGCTGTGTCTGCTCCAGCCAGCTTCATCTCCTAACCCATGCATACATTCACCTCCACCACAGCCAGACTGGTACTCAGACAGGAAATTGACTGCTGGGAGTTCTATTTCCTGAAACACATCATCTAGCCAAGGAACAAGTCTATTGCCACGTNTACTACTGTTTCTATCAATATCTTCTGTGTAGTATTTACTGCTTTGATACTGTTATCCCTTTGTTTACGAAGAAATGAATAAAATATGGCAACACATTATTTTAAAGCCAGCACTTAAAAGGCTATAAATGGAGTACATCTCTTGTGGCAGAAGAAAAAATTTCCATAAAATTGTTCACATTTACTTTGTTATGTTGCTATCCTAAGTATGTCTGAAAATCTTTGTAAAAGAAGTTAAAATGGTTGCTCATAGGATTTTTGCAATAAACCATCTTCATTATTTAATATTTGCTATTGGTGCTAAATTGATGCCAAGCTTGACAAGTAGATGTGTTTTCCAAAGTTATTGAAAGATAATTAGATCCACTAGGCTGTAAATCTATTCACCTCCACCACAGCCAGACTGGTACTCAGACAGGAAATTGACTGCTGGGAGTTCTATTTCCTGAAACACATCATCTAGCCAAGGAACAAGTCTATTGCCACGTAGAGAGGTGACCCTTTTACCACCTTCAGTAAGTGAAAAGGAGCATGTCTGCAAAACAGTATTTGAAGACAGAAGCTCATGCTTATTGACGAAGTTTGTACTGATACTTACCACTGGTTCTTCCACTTGGAGCAGCACATCACTGGCAAGAAAGATTCTGCCAAAAACTATGTCCAAGGGCACTCTATCATTGGCAGTTAAATCATTGATTTAGTCTTGTATGGAATTCACAAGCCAGCCAATGATGCAGAGATCTCTAAAAATCATTGGTTTTTCATATTTTTAGTAGAGGAACAGATTTTGGATTTACCTCCTGCTTATGGAAAATCTCTGTTAAATAAGATAAGTCCAAGTTCACATCCTTCATTTACCTAGACCCCACCTGTGTAACTGAACTCCCTACCCCTATAACTTCAACCTCACCACTTGCACTATCCTGGGTGACAGAGATTGTGCCTTCTTAGTAAAAATTAAGATGTATATTCCTCACTATTGAGTGTTCAAACTACACTAAACTTAACATCCTTATTAGATAGTACTCCATAACTGCCTCCCTGAGATTTGAAAATGCCTTGACTGTGGAGCTGCCAGAATTCCAGACCAATCACAAATGTTATCTTTGTGTCTAATTCCCTCTAGCCACATAAACCTTAGTTAATTCTGTGTATTAGTCCATTTCTGTTGCTTATAACAACACACATGGAACTGGGTGATTTATAAAGAAGATGAAATGTATTGCTTGTAGTTTCAGAGGCTGGGGTGTCCAAAGTCCAGGGAATACACCTGGTGAGGGTCTTGGGGTTGACTTTAGTGATACAGGGCATCACTGTGAAATGAAGGAGCAGAAAGAGAGCAGGGAGAGTGAGAGTCTTTCCTCTCTCTTCTTTTAAAGCCCTCAGAACCACACCCCTGACCACCATTATTAATGCATTCACCATGGTCCTACAATCCAATCACCTCTTAAAAGCCCCACCTTTCAATTATCATAATAGGATTTCCCACACTCTTAACAGTCACAGTGGGGGCCAAGTTTCTAATAAAAAAAACTTAGGGGCACAATTCAAGTTTCAATGAGTTTGGGGGAGACATAATTCAACCCACTACATCTTTTTTAGGAAGCTCATGTAAAACAGCTTTTCATAGCAGAGATTGCAGAGGCAGCCAACCATATGGTGTAATGTGACCCTCACCATGATACATACATGGATTAGAAGATGAAATGTAACTCTTACCGTATTGTGTACCATGTTGTTGCAGTTCCCAAAAATGTTTATTCTGCCCTTTCCACCATAAAAAAAAAAAAAAGGTTAACATTCAGTTTTCATATTGATACCCCACTGGCTTTTAGGTTAGAATTAATAACCAGACCCTTCCGGTGATTCCTCATGGAGATCTGGCACAGGTACAGTCATTGCTGAGGATTAGACTTACCTGATCATAGGTTTGCCCCAGTGTAATTCAATCATACCTTAGAATGTGAGTAATGGGTAGATTGGGAGAGTGTGCTGGGCATTTAGAATATTGCTACCCAGAAAGAGATACTGAGGAATTTGGTGTGTGTAGGGTCTGTTGATGAAGAGAGTGAGGAAGAAAGAGATGAGTTCTAGTTACCCTTCCCTTCTGTCCTACAGCATGTCACTGTCACACCCATAGAACGTCAGTCTCCACCTCAACTAATACTCAGTATATCTATCTGGTTAGGTTGTCTTCACTTTCATCCATGATTATGTTTATATTTTTCCCTGTGTGCCTGTAAAACTTTCACATCTTACCTCTGAAATTAAAGTTTTTTGTAAAAAAAAGATATAATTAGCAACCACAGCACTATTTAAAAGTAGATATTGAAACCATAAAGCTAGAAGAGGCCATAATAATAAAAAATATATATGTGAAAAGAAAAATATATTTTTAACATTAAAAATATAACTACAGCTGCTCAGCAGGAGTGGACCACTCTGGGCAAAGTCACTGGAATTGTGAACAGGACTCTGCACCTCCAAGACAGATGCTGAGGTACCCTGCAGCTTCACTGTCAAAGTGAGGTAAGGTTGTTGGGGTCGTGGGTGAGGCCACTGCAGTTGTGGGTGAGCCCCTCTGCCCCCAAGAGAGATGTCAGATCACTGTGCAGCTTCTCAGCTGAAGTAGGCCACTCTAGGAGAGTCAGGGCCGTGAATGCCAAGAGAGACACTGGGTCACTCTGTACCTCTTCAGCTGTAGTGCACTGCCCTGTACAAGGTCACCGGGATTGTGGTCAGGCTGCTGTGCCCCAGGAGAAATGCTAGGTCGCGCTGTAGCTCCCCAGCCAGGGCAGGTGTCCCTAGGCAAGCTCATTGAAGCTGAAAATGGAGCTCTGTGCTCCCAAGAGAGGCATGTGATTGCACCTCAGTTTCCCAGCTGGAGTGTATGGCTCTGGGTAGGTTTGCTGGAGCCACAGCGAGAATCTGTGCCCTTGGGAGAGGTGCATGAGCCCACCACTGAAAAAAGCAAGGCCACCAGCTGTGGTAGAAGGCCCCAATCAGTTGGCTGTCTGGCTCCAGAAAGTGCACACAAATACAATAACAGAATTGACTATAATGAACAAAGGAAACATTGATGGAGAAGTACATTTAGACTCAACATCACTAATCATCAGGAAAATGCAAATCAAAACCACCACCATCATCTCACCGCAGTTAGAACAGCTATTAGCAAAAAAAGAAAAAGAAAGAAAAAATGACAAATTCTGGTGAAAGTGTGGAGAAAAGAAACTTTTATACACTGTTGGTGGGAATGTAAGTTATACAGCCATTATGGAAAACAGTGTGAAAGTTCCCCAAAAAACTAAAATTAGAACTACCAGGGGCCGGCCCGGTGGCGCACTGGATAGTGCGCCGCTTGGGAAGCGCGGCGGCGCTCCCGTCCGAGGGTTCGGATCCCACATGCAGACCGGTTCCAGCTCACTGGCTGAGCGAGGCGCGGGAGCAGCACCGAGGCTTGCGATCCCGTTGCCGGTCCCCGGTCCGGTATGGGGGCAACACTGAGGGTTGCGATCCGTTGCCGGACACGGAAAAAAGACAAAAGACAAAAAAAAAAAAAAAAGAACTACCATATGATAAAACAATTCTGCTGCTGGGTATATATCTGAAGGAAAGGAAATTAGCATACCAAAGGGATATGTGCACCCCCATGTTTATTGCAGCACTATTCACAATACCCAAAATATATAATCAAGCTGGTGTTCATCAAGAGATGAATAAATAAAGAAAATGTGGTACATATAAACAACAGAATACTACTCAGCGATGAAAAAGAATGAAATCCTGTCATTGTGGCAACATGGATAAGCCTGGAAGACATTAATTTAAGTGAAATAAGTTAGTTACAGAAAGATAAATACTCCATGTTCTCACTCATAAGTGGGAGCTTAGGAGAAATAAATAATAAGTTGAACTTTTAGAAGTAGAGTAGAACTGTGTTTACTAGAGCCTGGGAAGGGGAGAGGAAACAAGGATAGTGAGAGGTTGGTAGAAGACACAAAATTACAGCTAGAGAGAAAAATAAGTTCTAGTAGTGTACAGTAGTGCTAGGCATCTATAATTAACAATAATTTATTGTATGTTCTCAAGTGGCTAGATGGATGGAATGAATGTATTTACCTATGAGAAGGACATGAACTTTGGGGGCCTGGGGCAGAATGCTGTGGATTGAATTGTGTCCCCCAAAGTTAAGAGGGCGAGAAATCCTATTATGGTAATGGAAAGGTGGGGCCTTGAAGAGGTGATTAGATTGTGAGAACCATACCCTAGCAAACAGATCAACCCAATTGATGGTTTAATGGTGGTTTGGGGTGTGGTTCTGAGATCTTTAAAAGGAGAGTGCATGAGGATTTCTTTCTCTCTCTGCTTCCACCATCTGCCATGTGACACCCTGCTTTGCTGTGAAGAGTCAATAACCACCAACAAGGTGTTCCCAGATGTGTTCCCTGGACTTTGGACTTCCCTGCCTCTGAAACTGTAAGCAGTAAATACTGTTTCTTTATAAATTACCCAGTTTCAGGTATTTATGTTATAAGCAATAAAAATGGACTAATGCAACAATGGATCGATGGCTTTGGAATTTCCAAGAAGAAAATTAGTTTGAACTTGGAATTCTCTGCCCACTCAAAATATCAGTCAAATTTGAGGAGAAAATAGAGTCATTTTCAGATCTTCAAGATTAAGAATTACCTCCTTGAAGGCACCCTTCAAAAAATAGTTACTTGAGTTTGTATTACTGAAAGGCAAAAAAAAAAAAAAAGAAAAATCGAGAAAGAAAAGCACATTTAGATTCATTAGAATTATGCAACAAAATATCTGTGCAATCAGCATATAAATAAACAGGAAATGAGAGGGCTCTATAAAAGTTTTCCTTAAGGAGAAAATGGATTCCATTCAATAATCTGTATGATTAATACCTTGAAATATCTTACTAATACGATTAAACCTATAAAGTGTTATGCTGCCAGTAAGAACAAAGAAATAGAATTTGAAACTCTTTGGAGAACAAAAACCTGTATGAGAAACCCATAGATCACATATTGAGCACACTAAAATATAATACAATTTCAAGCATAAAGAACTTGAAATTTTCCCTTTTGTTTGGCACAGTTTCAATTATGTAGCATTATATCCCCTTTTCAAGGGGTCCCCTTACAGTAATTTGATTGAAATATTTATGTTTTTAATATTGTTCATGCACAATATTCATCATATTCACACAATGCTAATGTTTTATGAGGTTGATTTGTTTTTAATTTTTACAATCATCCTTTAGTGAAAACACAAAAGGCAACATAAAGCTTGACAAAAATGAAACAAAACGTAAGTTGACAAAAATCAACCAACGCTGTGGCTGATGGAATTTAGGAAATGGAAAGGGCAAGGAGAATTAAATAAAAATGTACATGCACTACTTTCTTCATCCTATAGAACATGAGGTCAATAGTTACTGTTCAATTACATGAATCAAGAAACATTTGTTGAAGGATATTGTTTACAGTCATACATAAATACTATAAGTATCACAATAATATAAATAATAAAAATTGGATAGTAGAAATGGGGATGGTGTGGGAGTTAATGTCATAATTTAAACTCATCTTCCATAATAGAAAGTAGGTATTGTCTAAAGTTCATAAATCAAGAAACAGAAATAAAAACATATAATATAAAGAGCCAGTGATAACCAAACATGAACTACAACCAAAAATTTCTTAAGTGGTTACAACTGCAGAGTGCAGCTGGAAGTGATGACAGAAGAGAGAAATTTTCATTTTGTTTTATTTTATTTCCTTTTAAATTATTTGAAGATATGGAGATAGATATATTTTCCTCTTATTGTTTCTTTTCTGTAAGATGACATACTAGTTTCTCTTAAAGTTATCTTCGTGCCTCCATCGCTGAATCCACATCACTTCTTTACTTACCAAATTAATCAGAACAGCAATTCCTCTTGTTTATTATTATAATTATAATTATTATCCTAACTTATATTTTATAACATTCTGCAAAGTTTTATGTGCATTCTCTCAGTTAAACTACCAAGTTTTTATCTTTATTCTATAACTTTGTTTCAGATCAGTTAAATAATTTCCTCAAATCATTCAGTTTTTCAAAAAAAAATGTGTGTGTCAGAAACTGTGATAGGCACAGGGGATCCAATGGTCAGGGGCTCAGATGTAGTTACTGCTCTCAGTCCAGTTGGGGTGGCTGATGTTAATCTCACAGGGAACATTCAATTAAAAATGGGGGAAAAAAGGCACCATGGTTTCATGAAACCTATATAAATCAATCTGTTCTAAGTGGGAGTAGCAGAAGGCAAGGAAAAGAGAGGTGCTTGAGAGAGAAAAATAATAAGGGCAATGGTCCTGGGAGATGGAGCATAATCTGGTAAATGACCTATGTCTACTGTGGCTGGAGCACACAGCACATGGGGATCAGTACTGAAAGATGGAACTAGAACAAGCAGGATCCGTAAGGCAAGTTAAAGACTGTTCTCTTTATCCTAAGGACAATCAGAAGCCATAAAGGACAAGGAGGCATACTATGATCAAATTTACATTCTAGAATAAAGATTCTGACCATAGTGTGGAGAAGTCACTATTTGACAGCTGGGGTTTCAGTGCAGATATTGTCTCCAAGTTCAGTGCTCCTTTCACTATGTAACTACTTTTTGAAATGTATCTTTCTGTTGGACAAATGAATAATTTGAATTTTCTTATTTGAATTTTCTTCTTTTAGCACAACTTTCAGCAAATTGTGAAGAGCTGAACACAATTATCATTGCTAAGTATTGCCCAGAATATTACTTTACAAAGAAAAGAAACTCAATAAATTCTGGGTGAATAAATGAATATATTGCTTTTATCTAACTTTTTAAATCACTATTCCAAAGACAACATCCATACATATCTTTGATTTATATGTCCTTTCCATGGAGTATTAATTATTTCTTTTTGCTCTTCTTCTTCTCCAAATAAGGAAAATGCATCTTGGATATTTTCAACCCCAGATAGTGAAGAAATTTCTGTAAAGTACAGAGGAATGAGCTAAGAGGAAGAGAAGGAAAGGAAAAGGACTGAATTCTTAAATAGTAATTTAATCTAAGAACAGCTTGCATGATTGAAAAGGGTTATTTGATCCCTGTATTGGGGAGATGAGAACAAAGAGAAACAAAAAATTAGAGTTGTGTAGAAAAAGTAACTATTGAGTAAGGAATGAAATGAATAATTAAGTTAACAAGGACAACACATAAGAAGACACAAAAAGAGACACACACAAAGCCCATTCAAATCATCAAACACACAAACATACACATGTATGCATGGTCACATGTATTTACACAAACCTGCACACATCCAAACCCTAACAACAGTTCACTTGATATAATCCCATTTGTTCATTTTTTTCTTTTGTTGCTTGTGCTTTTGGGGTCTTATTCATAACATCTTTGCCCAATCCTACTTCCTAAAGTGTTTTCCCTATGTTTTCTTTTAGGAGGTTTAGGGTTTGGGGTCTTATACTTAAGTATTTAATCTATTTTGAGTTGATTTTGGTATATGGCAAGAGGTACAGGTGTAGTTTCATATGCATATTGGTGTCCAATTTTCCCACCATCATCTACTGAAGAGACAGTCTTCTTCCCAATGTGTGTTCTTGGTGCCTTTGTCAAAAATCAGTTGGCTGTAAGAATGTGGGTTGATTACTGGGTTCTCTATTGTGTTCTACTGGTCTGAGTGTCTGTTTTGGTTACTATAGCTTTATAGTATAATTTAAAGTCAGGTAATGTTATGCCTCTGGCTTTGTTTATTTATTTTTTTGCTCTGGATTGCTGTGACTGTTTGTGGTCTTTTGTCACTGTATGAAAGTTAGGATTGCTTTTCTATTTCTGTGAAGAATGTCATTGATATTTTGATGGAGATTTCATTGAATCTGTAGATAGCTTTGGGTAGTATGGTTATTTTAACAATGTTAATTCTTTCAATCCAAGAGCATGGGATGTCTTTCCACATCTTTGTGTCCTCTTTAATTTCTTTCAGTAGTGGTTTGTAATTCTCATTGTAGATATATTTCACCTCCTGTGTTAAATCAATATCTAGGTAATTTATTTTTTGGTGACTATTATAAATGAGATTGATTTCTTGATTTCTTTTTCTGTTAGTTTGTTATTAGAGTATAAAAATGCTACTGGTTTTTGAGTGTTGATTTTGTATCCTACAACTTTACTGAAATTGTTTATCAGCTTTAAGAATTTTTTGGTAGTCTTTAGGTTTTTCTATATATATAGGATCATGTCATCAGCAAGCAGGGATAGTTTGACTTTGTCTTTTCCAATATGGATGCCCTTTTTTTCTTTCTCTTGCCTGATTGCTCTAGCTACTACTTCCAATACTATTTTGAATAAGAGTGGTGAGAGTGGACGTCCTTGTCTTGCTCCTGTTCTTAAAGAAAAAGCCTTAAGCTTTTCCCCATTCAGGGTGATATTGGCAATTGGTTTGTTGTATATGGCTTTCATTGTGTTAAGATACTTTCCTTCTATACCTAGTTTTCTGAGAGTTTTTATGAAGGGATGTTGAATTTTGTCAAATACTTTTTCTGTGTCTATTGAGATAATCATATGGTTTTTGTCCTTGATTTTGTTGATGTGATGTATCACATTTATTTATTTGTGTGTGTTGAACTGTCTTGCATTCCTGGGATGAATCCCACTTGATCATGATGTATAATTTTTTTGATGTACTGCTGTATTCTGTTTGCTAATATTTTGTTGAGGATTTTTGCATCCACATTCATCAGTGATATTGGTCTGTAGTTTCCTTTTTTTGTTGTATCTTTGTCTGGTTTTAGTGTCAGGGTAATGCTGGCCACATAAAATGAGTTTGGGAGAATGGCCTCTGTTTCAATTTTTTGGAATAGTTTGAAGAGAATTGGTATTAATCCCCATTAAAGGTTTTCATGGAAAGACAACCTACAGAATGGGAGAAAATATTTGCAAACCATACATCCGATAAGGGGCTAATGTTCAGAACATACAAAGAATTCAAACAACTTTGTAGTAAGAAAACAAATAATCTAATTAAAAATGGGCAAAGTAGCTGAATAGACATTTTTCAAAGGAAGACATACAAATGACCAACAGGTACGTGAAAAAATACTCAGCATCACTAATCATTAGGAAAATGCAAATCAAAACCACACTGAGATATCATCTCACCACAGTTAGACTGGCTATTATTGAAAAGACTGAGAATAACATACACTGGTTAGGGTGTGGAGAAAGAGGAACTCTTCTACTCTGTTAGTGTTACTGTAAAATAGTACAGCCATTATAGAAAACAGTATGGGGGGTTCTCAAACAACTACAGATAGCACTACCATATGATCCAGCAATCCCACTGCTGGGTATGTACCCAAACGAATGGAAATCCTCATGTTGAAGGGATACCTGCATACCCATGTTCATCACAGCTCTGTTCACAATAGTTAAGATATGGAACCAACCTAAATGTCCATATCCAGATGACAGGATAAGGGAAATATGGTATATATACACAATAGAATAATATTCAGCTGTAAAAAAAAGAATGAAATTCTGCCAATCACAGCAACATGGATGAGCCTGGAGAAAATTATGTTAAGTGAAATAAGCCAGACACAGAAAGAGAAATACCACATGTCCTCACTCATAAGTGGGTGATAAAAAAGAAGGAAAGAAAGTAAGAGAAAAAGAGAAAAAGAAAGAAAGACCACAATAATATGTTGAACTTTCAGAAGGAGGGAACAAATCTGTGGTTACTAGAGGTAGGAAAGGAGGAGGGATAGGGAGGTTAAGGAGAAATTGGGTAAGGGGCACAAAGTATAATTATGATTTGTAATAATGAATATGCTAAGAATATTGATTTGATCATCACATATTGTACTCAGATAATGACAGTGAACACTATTCCCCCAAAATATGTATAATCAATTATGCTTCAACAACAACAACAACAGCAACAAAGAACAGAAGACAGTCGTTACACACTGCCTGCCAAATAAAGCTGGTATTCCCTACAAAAGTTCTTATGTGTACTGTGTGTGAGGAGGTGTTTCAGGTGACTATCAATACCTACAACAAAACTCAAAATGCAAACAAATGGCAGCAGGCAGTATGTTTTTCTGCTCACTGCCTGATGTACACAGAAGCCAATACTACAGCACCAATTTTTTAGAAAAGGCTAAAAAATTTGGAAGGTCTACTGGTAAGGAGACAGGAAGCAAGGCACTCTCGAAATGGTCTCCTCAATCTAGGGACTGTGAAGCCTTTATGGGGTATTAGGTAAACCTGATTGGCTAGCTTCGAGACAGGCCATATGATGGGATGAGAGTAGATTGGATAGTTCTGTTAGGCCACATATAATAATGGAGCCAAACTGATTGGCTGGCTCTGAATCAGGCCATATGACAAGGTGTAAGTGTATTGGCTAGCACTAAGTCAGGTGCTGAAACTTCTGGATGCCATATCTTCTTTGTTAAAGGATTTCTCACTTCCAAAAGGGCTCCAGCATTTCAATTTCTGCTTTTGAGTTCCACCGAGAGAAGATTTTTGGTTCCTGCAGTGCTTGAGGTCATCTGGAGGGGAGGACAAGGTCATTCTTTTGGTGTATGTTCAGCTTACATCCTTCAAGACAACTCATAAAACAACTTGGAATAGAGAAAACAAACCGGTTTCAACTAATTTTAGGCAGTTTCAAAAATATACTGATAGCCCATCTTCAAATGAAATTTAGGCCCGTCACTTTTGTCTTTTTAACCCCTGATTCATCATGTCACATGGGATACATTTACATGGAATATCAGACATAGATAACAACTAATCATTTCAGCAAAAGACCTTAACATACTAATTTGGTAAAAAATATTTAGGAAGCACCTTACATGAAAATCCTTATATTTGCTTCTCAGATGATGGTGTCTTGAACACCCACACACACACTTTTAGTTAACAATGTGCCAGAAACTATTACCCTCGCTTTTACCTTCCCACACATAATTGTATCCCTTCTTCCCTTAAGCTTGTTTTTCATGTTGTAAAAAGATAGGAACACCATGTCTATTTCTATTAGCTTTGAAGACAAAACTAACAAAATTTACTTCCAGCTGAGAAAATATATTTTAGAAGTTGGTGTTCATGGTTTATAATAATGAAATCAAGAAGACTGGTTCATTTGAAATGGATTTAAAGAATCCTTTTTCACAAAAGAAATTTCTTTTATACATTAATAGGTAGGAATTTTTTGGCAAATGAAACAGTCAAATCTATCAAGCAAAAATTTTTAGGATATTTAATGGAATATTAATAGTATGAAATTATATGTAGGAGTTTGAGAAATATTTTGGTGTTCAAATATACAGAATAAAATCATGGTTTAAAATATTAACAAAATAAAAAAATTTAAAAAAAAATTGGGGCCGGCCTGGTGGCGCACTGCTACAGTGCGCTGCTTGGGAAGCGCGGCGGCACTCCCACCGAGGGTTCGGATCCCACATACAGACCGGTTCCCGCTCACTGGTTGAGCAAGGTGTGGGTGCAGCACCGAGGGTTGCAATCCCGTTGCCGGTCCTGGTCCGGTACAGGCGTGACACTGAGGGTTGCGATCCATTGCCGGACACGAAAAAAAGACAAAAAAATAAATAAATAAATAAATAAATAAAAATCTATGAACAGGTCTCTTATTAATAATAGGCCCAAATTTATAAGAGAGGTAGTCTTTTATTACTGAGTCTATGGTGGCAAAACCCAACAAAAGAGGTAGAAGCTGTTTCTAGTACAGGTCTCCAAAGACCATCCTGAGGGACCTCCTGTCTCTCTGAGCTCAATATTCCAATTGCCCAAGAGATAAGAGGGGGAAAAAAAAGGGCTTCCTGACTTCCTTTTGTACATAATACAAACAGTGTACTTTATCCTTGGCTGAGGGGAGTATTGAAAGCTGATACAGTCATGCACCACATAAAAAGATTTGGTCAGTTATAAACCACATATAGGACATTGGCTCCATAAGGTTATAATGGAGCTAAAAAATTCCTATTGCCTAGAGACATCGTAGTTGTTGTAATGTCATAGCACAATTTTTTTATATATAAATTTAGCTGAAATGTACAGTGTTAAGTCTACAGTAGTGTACAGTAATGTCGTAGGCTTCACGTTTACATACCACTCACTGACTCACCCAGAGCAACTTCCAAACCTGAAAGTTTCATTCATGGTAAGTACACTATACAAATGTACAATTTTATCTTTTATAAAATATTTTTACTGTACCTTTTCTTTGTTTAGATATGTGCTGGGAGTCAAATGTGTCCCTCAAAAGTTCATTTGTTGGAAATGTGATCCCCACTACAACAGTGTTAAGAGGGTGGGAAATTTGATTACAATATTTGAAAGGTGGGGCCTTTGAGAGGTGATTCAAGGGCTGTGCCTTTATAAATGAATGAATTCATTCATGGAGGAATGTGTTGATGGGTGTGGTTTAATGGGTTGTCATGGGTGTGGTTCTGATGGCATTAGGGGAGCGAGTGAGAAGGTCAGCTCTCTCTTGCTCTTCCCATTCTTGCCATGTGACACCCTGCAGTGCTGTAAAGAGTCACCACCAAGAAGGCCCTCACCAGACATGTTCCATGGACTATGGACTTCCCAACCTCTAAAACTGCAAGAAATAAATTTTTTTCTTCATAAATTACCCAGTTTCAGGCATTCTATTATAAGCAACAGAAAGAGACTGATACAATATGTTTAGGTGCTCAAATAATGCTGTTACAATTGCCTACAATATTCAGTACAGTAACATGCTGTACAAGTTTGTAGTGTACAAGCAAAAGGCTATAACATACAGCCTAGGTGTGTATTAGGCTATACCATCTAGTTTTGTGTAGGTACACTCTGTGATATTCACACAACAACAAAATCACCTAATTTTTGACACGTTTCTCAGATTGCGTCCCTCTCATTAAGCAATGCATGCCTGTATATCAATTAGGACTTTCTGATGGTGAAGAAAATCAATCGATTCTAACTTACCTAAGCAGAAAAGTTCTGGAATAATTAATCACCCAGGCTATAAAAAGTGCAGGGAAGCAACAGAAGTTACAGGCAATCGTTGTATGGAAATACTTGGATAATTTAGACAGATGATTTTTCCAATCTGTATATTTCCATGTGGGAATGAAATTCCTGGGAGTGACCTGATTGTCCTTGTGTTGGCCACCTCTCTACTTTTGTAAACCTAAGGGAAGGTTAATTTGGGGTAGGTTGCTGTGGAATGTATAAATGTCATCACCCAAGAGAAGATGGGATACTACCAAAGCAGAGAGACCAGAGATAAAACATGATGTGCATATATGAGTGTGGTAGCCAGCCTCCAAAATGGCTGCTAATGAACCTCATGGCCTTGTACAGTGCTGTGGTCTGAATGTTTTTGTTCCCCCCAAATTCATATGTTGAAACCTAATCCTCAATTTAATGACACTTAGAGGTGGGGGCTTTGGGAGGTGATTAGGTCATGAAGGCAAAGCCCTCATAAATGAGTTTAGTGCCTTTGTAAAACAGGCCCCAGACAGCTGCCTTGACCCTCTGCCATGTGAGAACACAGCGAGAAGGTGCCAACTACAAACCAGAAAGTGTGCCCTTACCAGACACTGAATCTGCTGGTGAAAGATAATACATGATTATTGTTGTTTTAAGCCACTAGGATTTGGAGTAATTGGTTATATAGCAATAGATAACTAATATAATGACCTATAGCCACTAGATGGAAATATAAAGATGAGAGGTTTCCAAACAAGTCAGACCAGCAGGAATTAAGGAATAGACCTAATTAATCAGCAAGTATTTATTACTTAGGTCTATTCCCTAATTGTTTATCATGTCCCTATCAAATAGTAAGTCCATATCATATAATAATTAAGAATGTGAGTTTTGAAACTAGACTCCCAACTACTCTACTCTGTGAGCTTCTGCAATTTATCTCTTTGAAGAATACCGCTTTTTTCTCATTTATAAAATGGGGATGATAAAAATGACACTTAAAAATTAGCTATGAAGATTATATGACATGATCCAACAAAACGTTCAGAACTTTGAGTGTCAAGCATGAATACTTGTTCTATGTGATATACATACATACTAGGTTATCTTCAAAAGGACCATGGAAAGATTTCTGTTATCTTTTGTAGGGAAAATGAAGGAAAATGGTCAAAGCCCCTCAGATGTTCAAAATCTTGCCGAGCATTTGATGTAAATATGCACGTACACCCAGGTGTTTCTTGGCAGTTTTCTGATGTAGATGCACATGGGCACCCAGGTGTCCTGGGTTATTGGACTTGAGTATTAAGGACGAATGGCTCTGATCCGCAGCCCCCACTGCACGCACAGGATGCCCCGAGGAGCCACAGGTAGGCCATTACTGCTGCTGGAGGCCACCGCCGCGGCTGTTGGAGGCTACTGTAAGCTGCAGCTGCTGAGAACTGAGCTCATGTCATCTGCGAATGGCTCCCAGGATCTTTCCCAATTACCTAGCTTGTGGACCTGTGTGTGAGGGGTCTGGTGACCCAGCCAGGCACATGAGGGGTCTGGTGACCCAGCCAGGTATATGAGGGGTCTGGTGACCCAGCCAGGTATATGAGGGGTCTGGTGATCCAACCAGGCATGTAAGGGGTCTGTGACCCAGTCTGTACAATGGGTTTGAAGGGTCTGTGGGCCCTACTCCTAGCAATAGTATAATTGACTATGTCAGCAGGATTCTGACAACTGCCGTAGCCATACATCTTTTAATTCTATTTTTCCATGAACTTCTT
>NW_007738983.1:27786-28127 GCF_000696425.1 Galeopterus variegatus
CAGGATTCTGACAACTGCCGTAGCCATACATCTTTTAATTCTATTTTTCCATGAACTTCTTGAATATGCCTCATACACCTACACATACAGGCACAGACATATACCCATATACCCATATGACATATACCCATATTTAATCTTTATAACAACCTTATAAAATACTACTGTATTTTCCATTTTACAGATGAGTAAACTGAGGCACAGCTATTAAGGTGTAGAGACACAGCTAGTAAGGTGTAGAGCCATGCTTCAAATCCAGACAGGTTGTTTCCAGAGTTTGTGCTTTTACCCATTGTGATATCACATCCCCTGATTAATTAAGACATAGTCCTTAAAGTGCA
>NW_007738983.1:28633-29900 GCF_000696425.1 Galeopterus variegatus
TGCTTTTACCCATTGTGATATCACATCCCCTGATTAATTAAGACATAGTCCTTAAAGTGCAATGCAACTTAGCATTGTCAGACAAGAGGGTATTTTGGTCATCAGATTTCAATTATATTAGTAAGTCAAGTTCTTAAACTTTTTTATGTTGGCCAAATAGGGGAAATCAAAGAGGCTTCCCTTAGGACTAGGAAAGGGGTGGATGATTAATAAAATCTTAGACCTAGCTGCCCTGAGGATGGGGGATCAATTTACTGAGTATATTTATAACCCACTCAAAGCTGACTGACTGGAAAATTCTATGTTACAAGAGCAGATTACCTTACACTATTGTAGCTTACAGTCTATCAATACCCTTTAAATTCCTTTTTTTCTTCCATATGGACTGTCACCATTTTTATGATTTAACTTTCCATTTAAATTGTGGGCATTAAAAGTATTCCAGTACCCATAAAATTTTTATTTTACATTAATAAATTTGCATTCTCTGCTAAATGCCACTCTCACTCGTTTGTATATGTTATTGCCTAATCATTTTCAAACCCTGATCAGAGAGTTTCTGGAGCTTTGAGCAGAGATACAGATCTTCTCAAAATTATTTACATAATCAAACTAATGTTTAATACATTTCTGTCCATCCATAGCCAATCTTTCCTTAAACAATGTTACTGTTCTTTCTGCAAATCAAATGAACTAGAATGTACCAGCTGATTAATAATTCAGATACTACTGCCAAAAAAAAAGCTTCCTCTGTTGCCAGTTCCAAGTAATTAGTACCGGCTTCCTGCAACACTGTGGAGAGAAGCATTCTCACCGGAGCTGAGGTCATTCAATGATCTAGCAATGATATGACATGGAGTAGGTCCAACAGGTGCACTTTCTGACTCTGATCCTCAAATATAACTTACTTTGAAAGAATTATTTTCTTTAAAAAAAATCTTTTTCTTTTCTATTTTTATTTTCCATATTTTGGGGAGCCAAATACAAATTAAGGAAAGAGAATTTAAGAGAAGGGTAGAAGATACAAAGAAAAATAGAGTAAAAACAGGCAAGTAGAAGTTGCCGGTTGAAGGCAATGAGCATGATTAGCTGTTTTGCTTCCCATGTTTCCACTCAGTCCTGATTTCATCTGCAATAACTTCTCTGAGTCTAGAGTTTGCAAACAAACATAGTGGTGTATTAGGATTAATGTGTCAAAATCATTACGAGTAGAACATAACCATAGGAGCAAAAATAAGTAATGAAAATTGAAAATTACAATATTTGC
>NW_007738983.1:31236-34753 GCF_000696425.1 Galeopterus variegatus
TATACATTCCCATTCCAAAAGGGAGGAATAGGCCAGAAGAAAGGAAAAACAGGCCGCAAACAAGTTTGAAACCCAGCAGGGCAGACATTATGTCTTAAAGCTCCAAAATAATGTTCTTTGACTCCAAGTCCTGCATCCTGGGCACAATTGGGCATCTGGGCCTCTAAAGCATCAGTCAGCCTTGTTCCCACAGCTCTGCCAGGCACAGCCCAGTGGGCCATGCTGGTGCCTGTGGCTTTTTCAGGCCTGCGTTGCACATTACCAGTGTCCCCGATGTTCTGGGGTTCTGGCAGCAGCCCTGCTGCATTGGCTCTACTAGACATTTCCCTGGTGGGGGCTCCCTGTGGGGGCTCTGACCCCACTTTCCTGCTTGGTGCTGGTCTAGTAGATGGCCTCTGCAGTGGCTCTGCCCCTGTGGCAGGTCTCTGCCTGGGCCCCCAGGCTTTTCCATACATCCTCTGGAATCTGGGCGGAGGCTGCCACACCTCCACTGCTCTCACATCCTGCCAGCCTGCAGACTTAACATAATATGGATACCACCAAGGTTTCAGGCCTCTACTCTCCAGGGCTGCTGCACGAACCACACTTGGGGCCATGCCAGCCAGAGCAGCTGGGATGCAGGGAGCAGGATCCCCAGGGCAGTTGTACCCCAGGTCTGTCCTCCAGGATAACTCAGTCCTTCTAGGCCTCAGGGCCTGCAATGGGTGAGGCACCCTTCCAGACTTCTGAAATGCCTGCAGGGCTTTTCTCTCATTTTCTCTGCCATTAGCATCTGGCTGCCTCATCACCAAGATAATGTCTTTAGCATCTGCTTCACTCTTGCATTTTTCTCCAGCTCTCTGCTTCTCTACCACACAGCCAGGCTGAAAATTTTCCAAGTCTTTACACTCTGCTTCACTTTTGAATTCTGTCTTTACATCATGATTTTGCCACCATAATTCATAGTAGGCTCTTAAAAGCAACAATGCAGCTTCCTTAATGCTTTGCTGCTTAGAAATTTCTTTGGCCAAATGCTCTAGTTCACAACTCTTAAGTTCCAACTTTCACAAAGTCCAAGGGCATGGACAAAATGCAGCCAAGTTCCTTGCGTAATAACTTCGTATAGCATACATTATACGAAGTTATACGAAGGGGAGGACAAGGTCATTCTTTTGGTGTATGTTCAGCTTACATATGTATCACATTTATTTATTTGTGTGTGTTGAACTGTCTTGCATTCCTGGGATGAATCCCACTTGATCATGATGTATAATTTTTTTGATGTACTGCTGTATTCTGTTTGCTAATATTTTGTTGAGGATTTTTGCATCCACATTCATCAGTGATATTGGTCTGTAGTTTCCTTTTTTTGTTGTATCTTTGTCTGGTTTTAGTGTCAGGGTAATGCTGGCCACATAAAATGAGTTTGGGAGAATGGCCTCTGTTTCAATTTTTTGGAATAGTTTGAAGAGAATTGGTATTAATCCCCATTAAAGGTTTTCATGGAAAGACAACCTACAGAATGGGAGAAAATATTTGCAAACCATACATCCGATAAGGGGCTAATGTTCAGAACATACAAAGAATTCAAACAACTTTGTAGTAAGAAAACAAATAATCTAATTAAAAATGGGCAAAGTAGCTGAATAGACATTTTTCAAAGGAAGACATACAAATGACCAACAGGTACGTGAAAAAATACTCAGCATCACTAATCATTAGGAAAATGCAAATCAAAACCACACTGAGATATCATCTCACCACAGTTAGACTGGCTATTATTGAGACACATAAACATGTTCTTGATATAATTATTATGTATATACATTTGGGGGCTCTGAGGTAATGCACACAAGATGTCTTAAGTATGTTTTAGAGTTTTCAGCTTTTCTCTCACTGTCCATTTGTCAGCCAGCATTTCTCAGTGTTTTCAACATGCAATCTCAGAAGTCTCCTTAACTTACCCCAGATTTTTCTCCTACTTTTCTTTTGATTGTAAAAAAGAAATAGCCAAGTGTAGTGGGTTGAATACTCTCCTCAAAAATTCAGTTCCACCCGAAACCTCAGTATGTGACCTTATTTGGAAATAGTATCTTTGCAAATACAATTAGTTAAGATGAGGTCATACTGGATAAGGGTGGACTCTAAATCCAATGACTGGTGACCCTATGTAGGAAAAAAACAGGAAAATGGTCAGGGCCCCTCAGATGTTCAGAATCTTGCTGAACATTTGCTGTAAAAATCCACGTGCACTCAGGTTTTCCTTGGTTACTATCTAATGTAATTGCATTTGGGCACCCAGGTGTCCTGGGTTATGGACTTAAGTATAAAGGACTAATGGCTCTGATACATGGTGCTTCTTGGGTTACTCTGGGAGGCCACTAGGGCAGCTGCTCCTAGCTCTGAATAAAGCCTAATTTTTTTTTTTACCCACAGCTCCCAGGATCTTTTCCTATTACCTAGCTTGTGGGCCTGCATGTGAAGGGTTTGTGATCCAGTCTATACAATGGACTTGAGGGGTCTGTGAGCCCTAGCCCTAGCCTAAAACCCTATATAAAAAGAGAGGACACACAGACACACAGAGAAGATGGCCATTTAAAGACGGAGTGATTCAGCTACAAGCCAAGAACACCAAGGATTGTAGGGAGCTACCAGAGCTAGGAAAATCAAGGAAGGAATTTCCCTAGAGCCATCCAAAGAAGCATGGCACTGCAGACACCGTGATTTTGGACTTCTTAGCTCCAGATCTGAGAGAATAAATTTTGGTTGTTGAGAGCCACCAAATTAAGTGGCAATTTGTTACAATAGCCTTAGGAAACTAATATACCAACTTTATAGAAATTGTATTTAAAAGGGTTATTAAAATGCAGAGGGGTACTTCTTTCTCTAGATGTAGGTTAAGTGTACCTACATTTCAATGTAGGTTAAAGAACCCTTCCTAAGAAAAATCTCTGGGAGGTCACAAACTTCTAAGTGTTTATTCTGTGCTCTAAGTCAGAAGAATCTGGAATGGTAAAGTTCTCAAGAGAGCAAGGGAGACGTAGAAACCACAGATCCCTGCCTTGCCTGGTAATAACCTAACTAGTCCCTGAAATCTCTTAANAATAAATAAATGAATGAATGAATGAATGAATGAATGAATAAATAAATAAATAAATAAATAAGTAGGGAAAAAGAATAAATCTCCCCTGCAAAGGTATTTCAAATAATTTATGTAGGTCCTGTGCTCTCCAGGAGGTGGAGCTCAACTCCCCTGTCCTGAAGTGTGGGCTCCACATAGTGACTTCCAAAGCATGAATGAAGGACGTAGTAACTTTACAGTGGAAAACCTGACAAAAACTATGTAGCCAGGTGATCAAGTTTAGCTTCAACAATGATAAGGCACAGTCGGTACATAAGTTACATGCCCTTGGTATGATGTGATGAGAATGGCACTTTACCTCTGTGGTCTTCCTCCCAAATACCCATACCCCCTTTTAAAGCATGAGAAAAAGATTAGCAAACCTCAAACCGTGGCATATACTATAAAACACCCAAC
>NW_007738983.1:34763-37562 GCF_000696425.1 Galeopterus variegatus
AACACCAAGTCAAGGGTTAAGATCCCCTTACCGGTCATCTTTTTAAAATAAATAAATAAATGAATGAATGAGTGAATTAATGAATGAATGAATAAATAAATAAATAAATAAATAATAAATAAATAAGTAGGGAAAAAGAATAAATCTCCCCTGCAAAGGTATTTCAAATAATTTATGTAGGTCCTGTGCCCTCCAGGAGGTGGAGCTCAACTCCCCTGTCCTGAAGTGTGGGCTCCACATAGTGACTTCCAAAGCATGAATGAAGGACGTAGTAACTTTACAGTGGAAAACCTGACAAAAACTATGTAGCCAGGTGATCAAGTTTAGCTTCAACAATGATAAGGCACAGTCGGTACATAAGTTACATGCCCTTGGTATGATGTGATGAGAACGGCACTTTACCTCTGTGGTCTTCCTCCCAAATACCCATACCCCCTGTTAAAGCATGAGAAAAAGATTAGCAAACCTCAAACCGTGGCATATACTACAAAACACCCAACTAGTAAATCTCAAAACTGTCAAGATCATCAAAAGAAAGGAAAGTCTGAAAAACTGTCACAGCCTAGACTAGCCTGAAGAGACCTAATAACTATCTCAGATGAAATCCTGGAACAGAAAAAAAGGAATATTAGTTGAAAACTGAGAAAATATAAATATAGACTTTACTTAATATTAATAATGTGTAATTCTTATTAATTTTGACAAATAATACATATTAATGTGAGATAATAATAAAGGAAACTGGATGTAAGGTATATGAGAACTCTGTACTATCTCTGTAATTTTTCTGTACATCAGAAACTACTCTAAGGGCCAGCCCGTGGCTCACTTGGAAGAGTGTGGTGCTGATAACACCAAGGCCACGGGTTCGGATCCCATATAGGGATGGCCAGTTAGCTCACCTCCGAGAGCATGGTGCTGACAACACCAAGTCAAGGGTTAAGATCCCCTTACCAGTCATCTTTAAAAAAAAAAAAAAAACTACTCATTTTTAATTTTTAAATGAAATTCATTTTAAAAAACATACACATGCGTATTCTTGGTTTCCTAACTATAGCAGGCTAGCTTGCCCAGGAAACTCACCCAGCTAGGCACTGTATTAAACCTCAAAAAATCCCTATGAGGTAAGGTTCTATTATTATAGCATTTTTACAGATAACAGACTGAAAAAGTTTAAATAGCCTGCCCAAAGACCTGCCCAAAATGTTGCAAAGCTGGAATTGAAACAGCCCAGTTCTAGAATCTATACTCTTAACCACTATCCCTTACTATCCCATAATGTGACAATATACATAGAAAATACAAAATAATTTTTACATACATTTTTAGAATTAACCGATTATTTTAGAAAAGTTATTGATTACAAGGTCAACATAGAAAAATCTATCATATTTTCTAAGTCTCCATAATAAATGATTAGGAAGTAAAAAACATTAAAGAACATACTATTTACAGTAGCATCAAAATTATAAAATATAGCAAATCTAATAGCAGATGTTTATACCACTATATAGAAAACAATAAAACATTATTGACATAAATTAAAGGCCTAGATAAAGTTAGGAATATAGCATATCTATTCACGGAAAGACGATATTATGAAAATATAAATTCTCCTCGAATTTCTAAAGGATCAACAAAATTACTAAAGGGTGTGGGTATGGCTGTGTGTATGTGTTTGTGTAACTTTCCAAATTATCTTAAAATTTAAATTGAATGCAATGGACTTAAACTAGTCAAATGTTATTCAAACAGGAGAAGTGAAAGGAATTATCAATTAGATAAAATATAAGAAAAATTACATGTAGCCTTACCTCACATCATCCATAAATATCAAAACTAAGTATATTGTAGCTATAAATGTAAAGGACAAAGATATAAATTTGTATAATGTAATATATATATGAGAATATGTTCATGACCTTGAGGTAGGAAAAGCTTCTTAAACGAAGCCCAAAAAGCACTAAACATAAAAATATTTTAAAATTGAACTACATAAAAATTAAAAATTTATATTCTTCCCCTGGGGGGCCCTGAAGACAACAGCAGACCCTGGGCCTTGGCCCTGCCCCCTGCCCACCACAACTAGAGCAACAGAGGAGCCAGCCATAGGCTAGACTTGCCTTCCCTTGTCCCCTTCCCCCTCCCCTGAAATAACATCTTAGAATGTACTTACTAAGCTTAAAAAAAAAGAAAAGAAATCAAAGGATAATCTACCAAGCTGAGAGAAGCTTTGTAAACTCCTACCTCTTCACTGAAGCAAGGAAAGATAGCCAGATAGGCTCCTCCTCTCCAAGATTAGAAGCCCTGAGTCTACCCTCCTCTGAATTAGTTGCTGCAGGCCACAGAACAAGAGACCCTCAGGTTCCCATTCCCAGATATACCTAACTTGCAAAACACCTAATCAAAATGAAAGTGAAATAGAATTTTATGCTAGAAAAAAAAAAGATATATTTATCAAGGATGACTGGAACTTCTTCTTTAATTACAAATTGCTCATGGTTTTCAATAAAGTCTTTCTGTACAAGGCAAGACTATAATCACTATCGATACTACACAGTGTCCCAGTTGTGCTATTAGACAGGATGGTAATTAACATGGTCACAACTATAATTGTCAAGCACAAAAGCAATCCTAAGTGTATTTCTGACCCAGCTGCTATCAGCATGGGGTACAAGGATTGAAAATATTGCCAAGAAATCAATCCCCTCCATCAAAATTGAGCTGACTCTGAGCAATAGTTCAGTAGCTTTATGAGAACAAACA
Organism: Galeopterus variegatus; assembly: GCF_000696425.1. Lineage (NCBI taxonomy): Eukaryota > Metazoa > Chordata > Mammalia > Dermoptera > Cynocephalidae > Galeopterus > Galeopterus variegatus. Next base: position 37,530 of record NW_007738983.1, read on the forward strand.
CAAGTACAGCTAATTGCTAGCTAGAAAATTAAT
>NW_007738983.1:38471-39686 GCF_000696425.1 Galeopterus variegatus
CGTGGGAATGATTTTAACTGAAATGCAGGCCTGACAAAGTCTTAGCCAACCTGGTGGAGAGCTCTAAAGGGAATATTGTCTATCAGAGTACTCTAAGTCAGGCCAAAATGGCCAGGTCTTAGATATTCCACCTGATCAGTCATCAGTTGTGGGCTTCACTGGGAAGGTGTGTCCTGGAGTGGAACAGCTTTGGACAACAGAGGCAAGTCCTGAAGGAGCTCAGAGCTGTGGGCTGCCTGCTGACTGGGATGCCTGCAGCTAGGCAGCAAGTTCTTCTCTGAAGGAGCATCTGCATGATGCATCTCTGTCTACCATAGTCCACACCTGCTGTCACTCATACACACATCTCCATAGACACTCAGAGAACAGCCTCGCCAGGATTGCTGCAGGCCTCATTTTCTGGAAAAAAAAAAAAAAAAACAACTTGGAAGAGGGAGAGTTGTTCTTTGGAAGGCAACCCAAACTCATTGTCTTTCTCCCTCTATTCACTCTACAGTTTCCTTATCCTCAGCTACCAATTCTGCTGACCTTGGAAGCTTACCTGATGATGAGAAGNCTCCATCAAAATTGAGCTGACTCTGAGCAATAGTTCAGTAGCTTTATGAGAACAAACACAACTACAGCTAATTGCTAGCTAGAAAATTAATTAAAAAAGGCTCTATTCCATTTTTCACCTATGGCTTATGTACAGGTGTTCTAAATGCCTGCCAAGAAAATAATGTTAGATGTTTCAGGAAGCAAGAATGAGGTGAATAGCATCTTTCTGAGTACGCAAAAGGAATATATCAACAGCCAAAACTAGTTACAATCAAGATCATCTCTCCATTTGCAAGACATTTTTTTGTTATGTAAAGCTTCTCATTTCTAGAAATTAATAATGAATGGTACTGCCTCACCAACTGGGCAGTGGTGGGTCACTGATATGAGAGAAGAAATCAGACACCAGCATTCTTCAGCAGAATTGTGAACGTTGAGCAAGAAGACTAGCCAAGAAATTACCTAGATTGGGTTATATCCCCTAGCAGCTACCTCTAGGGTGTGGGGGGCCCCAAACAGAAAAAGATTTTAAGCAGGGTCCCTTTCTATAAAAACAATTTGATTGTAAATACACTACAAAAATCCATGTGTCTGTGAAAGATATAAGCAGGACTGGGCGTGGGAATGATTTTAACTGAAATGCAGGCCTGACAAAGTCTTAGCCAACCTGGTGGAGAG
>NW_007738984.1:0-1960 GCF_000696425.1 Galeopterus variegatus
TTTAGGTATTCTGTTGTAGCAACACAAAAATAGTCTAGTACAGAAAATTGGTACCAAGCAGTGGGGTGTTTCAATACAGATACCTGAAAATGTGGAAGCAGCTTTGGAACTGGGTAATGGGCAAAGGTGGTAGGGGTTTAGAGGACTCAGAAGAAAACAAAAAGATGAAGGAAAGTTTAGAGCATTTTAGGGATTGGTTAAATGGTTGTGACCAGAATGTTGATAGAAACGTGGACAGTAAAGGCCATGCTGATGATGAGGTCTCAGATAAAAATAAGGAACTTATTGGGAATTGGACAAAAGATCACCCTTGCTACACCAGAGAAAGTAACTTGGCTGCATTGTGTCCATAGACTTTGTGGACTAAGACTTTGTGAGAGGTAAGACTTAAGAGTTGTGAACCAGAATGTTTGGTAGAAAAAATTTCCAAGCAGCAAAGCATTAAGGAAGCTGCATGGCTNAAGATCACCATTGCTACACCAGAGAAAGTAACTTGGCTGCATTGTGTCCATAGACTTTGTGGACTAAGACTTTGTGAGAGGTAAGACTTAAGAGTTGTGAACCAGAATGTTTGGTAGAAAAAATTTCCAAGCAGCAAAGCATTAAGGAAGCTGCATGGCTACTTGCAACAGCCTATGCTAAGTTATGGCAGAAAAGGCATGATGTAAAGTCAGGATTTAAAAGGGAAGCAGAGTGTAAAGATTTGGAAAATTTGCAGCCTGACCATGGTGGTAGAGAAGCAGAGTGCAGGAGAAAAATCCAAGGGTGAAGCAGATAGACTGGTTGCTAAAGACATTAGCTTGGCAATGAAGCAGCCAGATGCTAATAGCCAAGACAATGGGAGAAAGGCCCTGAAGGTATTTCAGAAGTCTGGAAGGGTGCCCCTCCCATCACAGACCCAGAGGCCCAGGAGGACTGACTTCTTCTAGAAGACATACCCGGGGTGCCACTGCCCTTGGGAACCTGTTCCCTGCATACCAGATGCTCTGGCTGGAGCAGCCCTGCCTCAAGTGGCCCCAAGTATGGTTTGTGCAGCAGCTCTGGAGAGCACAAGCTGGAAACCTTGGTGGCGTACACGTTGTGTTGTCTTCAGGTGGGCAGAACATGAGAACAGTGGAGGCGTGGCACACTCCACCCAGCTTTCAGAGCATGTATGGAAAAGCCTGGGGGCCCAGACAGAGACCTGCCTCAGGGGTGAAGCCACTGCAAAGGCCATTTACTAGAGCAATGCTGAGCAGAAAAGTGGGGTCAGAGCCCCCACAGAGAGCCCCCACCAAGGAAATTTCTAGTAGAGCCAAGGCAGCAGGGCTGCAGCCAGGACCCCACTGCAGGGCCACTGACAATGTACAGCACGGGCCTGGAAAAGCCACAGGCACCAGCGTAACCCAGTGGGATGCTCCCAGTAGAGCCATGGGGGCAGGGCTGCCATTGTACCCAGGATGCAGGACTTGGAGTCAAAGAAGATTATTCTGGGGCTTTAAGATTTAATGTCTGCCCTGCTGGGTTTCAGACTTGTTGGGGGCCCGTTTCTCCTTTCTTCTGGCCTATTCCTCCCTTTTGGAATGGGAATGTGCACCCAATGTCTACCATTGTATCTTAGCAGCAGATGAATTTGTTTTTGATTTTTATAGGCTCACAGCTGGAAAGAAATTTGTCTTTGGTCTCAGATGAGACTTTGGACTTTTAAGCTGGTGCTGGAACAAACTATGACTTTTGGGACCGTTGGGATGGAATGACTGTATTTTGTATGTGAGAGTGACATGAGTTTTGGAGGGCCAGGGGCAGAATGATAGAGTTTGGATGTGTTGTCCCCCTCAAAGTCATATAGAAATCTGATCCCCAGTGTGGCACTGCTGGGAGCTGTTTGAGTCATGGGGGCAGATCCCTCATGAATGGTTTAATGCTCTCCCTGGGTGGTGGGGGTAGTGAGTGAGTTCTCATTTTATTAGTTCCCATGAGA
>NW_007738984.1:2960-4968 GCF_000696425.1 Galeopterus variegatus
AAAGTGGGGTCAGAGCCCCCACAGAGAGCCCCCACCAAGGAAATTTCTAGTAGAGCCAAGGCAGCAGGGCTGCAGCCAGGACCCCACTGCAGGGCCACTGACAATGTACAGCACGGGCCTGGAAAAGCCACAGGCACCAGCGTAACCCAGTGGGATGCTCCCAGTAGAGCCATGGGGGCAGGGCTGCCATTGTACCCAGGATGCAGGACTTGGAGTCAAAGAAGATTATTCTGGGGCTTTAAGATTTAATGTCTGCCCTGCTGGGTTTCAGACTTGTTGGGGGCCCGTTTCTCCTTTCTTCTGGCCTTTTCCTCCCTTTTGGAATGGGAATGTGCACCCAATGTCTACCATTGTATCTTAGCAGCAGATAAATTTGGTTTTGATTTTTATAGGCTCACAGCTGGAAAGAAATTTGTCTTTGGTCTCAGATGAGACTTTGGACTTTTAAGCTGGTGCTGGAACAAACTATGACTTTTGGGACCGTTGGGATGGAATGACTGTATTTTGTATGTGAGAGTGACATGAGTTTTGGAGGGCCAGGGGCAGAATGATAGAGTTTGGATGTGTTGTCCCCCTCAAAGTCATATAGAAATCTGATCCCCAGTGTGGCACTGCTGGGAGCTGTTTGAGTCATGGGGGCAGATCCCTCATGAATGGTTTAATGCTCTCCCTGGGTGGTGGGGGTAGTGAGTGAGTTCTCATTTTATTAGTTCCCATGAGAACTGGTTGTTTGAAGACCCTGGCACCTCCTCTGTCTCTCTCTCTCTTGCTTCCTCTCTCCATGTGATCTGCTTGTACCCACTGGCTGCCTGCTGCTTTCTGCCATGAGTAGAAGCAGCCTGAAGCCTGCACCAGATGCAACTGTCTCAGAATCATGAGCCAAGTAAACCGCTTTTCTTTATCAATTACCCAGTTACAGGTATTCTGTTATAGCAACACAAAAACAGATTAATACAATATATCACAAAATTATTATTAATACTATACCTTATAATTAATATTATATCATCTGAAAATCCTACATCTAATCAAATATTAATTTTAATACTAATCATCTGAGTATATGACAATGTATTTAAAGCCAAAAGAAAGTTGGTTGGGCATAAACCCAATTAGGGCAGCTCTCTGGGCATTTATAGGGAGAAGGTGAGAGTTTTCTTGAACATGGAATGTCAACATAAAGTTTTGTCTGCAGAGTTGCAAGGGGAGAAGGGGGCTGAGATAGAGACATTTAATGCTTGCCAAATATCCCCGCGTTCCTCCTTAGTTACCACGTGACTAGTTCCAGCCTCTTGGCTGTGAGCGGAAGTGATGGGGTTAGGTCCAAGCTGCAGTAGGAAAAGCTTCTGAGAGACCCCTCTGCTCTCTTCCCCTGCTCAAGACTGTGGAAGCTGTTTTGAAATAGTGAAGCCACAAGATGGGAACCGCCAGGGTCCATGAGACACTGCCAGACACATGGGCCGGGCTGACTTTGTTTGTTTAAATGATAAATATGTAAACAAGATAAAATTAACTTTCCATATATGCACAAATTTTTTAGCTTTCTTGTGAATGTGTTCAAAAGTTCTACTTTACTAAACTTGTAACTACATTAGCAGTTCCAATTGTTGACATACAATGGCAGTATAGGAAAAAATAACCATTAATTGAAGTTAGATCAATCAGACTGATTCAAGATTTCATTCTAAGACTTACTGTATGTTTTAGACCAGTTTTAATTAATAATTATGTATTACTAAGAAATGATCATTAAACACATGATTAGTTGGTTACTTTTCCCCACATAATCCTATGTAAATAATCCCAGGGAGTAATTCCATGGAATTCTACCATTTATACAAGACAAAAACTCATATATTTACAATTCTCCATAAACAATAAGTAAAAATTGAAAACGTTCTTTAATTATATGGAGGGCAACTATGTATCAAGGACCTGGGAACTGAAGGAAGGGATGATGAAAGCTCAATCTATGAGCCTTTCCCAATAAGTCACGCACTTTTTGTCC
>NW_007738984.1:5867-7444 GCF_000696425.1 Galeopterus variegatus
GACTGTTGACTCACTAGCTGCAAACAGAGCCAAGAGAAGTGCTGAACTTACGATTCCTACCTGAGCTCCCCCACGTTCCACCTCCCAGCACCTACGTGCACTCATGTGGAAGCAGGTTTCCATGACTCGTTATTAGATCACATGTCAGCCTTCCTTACTAGTCTGTGAGCTACTCTGATCCTTTGAGAACCTGGCACATAACAAGTACCCAGTGTCTGTTGAATGAGTGAGTGAATTACTGAATGAATGAACAGATCTTTGCAAAGGGAAGGAAAGGATCGAAGGGTCTTTAAAGCCAGCCATGGGCTTAGCCAGCAGGCTGTGATTTTGCTGTGGATTCTGGGGCCAGCCTCACGTTGGTTCTTCTCCTGCTGAGTGGGCTGTAGCCCCTTTAGGGTCTGGGGGCCCACGACTCATTACAGGGCAGCCTCCCAGCCCCCATGGGTTCTCTGGTGGTGAGTGTGCCCAGAATCCAAAGGTGTGCGCATTCGACGTGAATGTGGGAACAGCGTCCTCAGGCGTGAACTCCGCCACGGCTCTCTCTTCCCTGCAGATTCGCCCCCCTCATCCGTAGGAAAGCCGCCACACCCTCTTTTTTAAGGATATCTCCTAACCCCCAACTGCAGGCCTCGGTCCTTCCAGCCTCCCTTGAGGTCGCCCTCCATCAGTTTTTCCCTATCCCTGGGTGGAATCTAGAAATATTTCTTTCTACCTGCAGCCCATATTCCAATGTGCCATCCTGAATAATAGTGACGAGGGCCAGCATCTGCCCCTCACTTCCTGAGTGACAGGTGCTCCTGCGTACCCCTCGCAACAACTGAATGAGGCAGGTTCTGTGCTGTCCCCACTTTACACACGGGGAATCTCAGGCTTAGAAAGGGTAGGTGACTTTCCCAGGGTAATTCACCTAGTCTGTGGCAGGCCTGGGATCGGAATTTAGGAATTCAGTATCAAATCCTAAATTCTCCCCTTCCTGCTGGCGGCCTTTTAACAAATATCCTCGCCTGGCCCCCTCTCCCACCCTGAGGCCTGCCTCTGCAGCTCTCGTCCGTCCCGCTTTCCTCACCCAGCCCTGGGCCTGCCACTCTGGCCCTCCCCACCCCACTCCTGTCTGGCTTCTGACCCCTGCTTCACTGAATGGCTCTTTCGATGGTCAGCAGTGACCTCAGTGGCCTGTTTCTGCTCTTTATCCGACCTGGTCTCTGTGATCTGCCCACGCCTGCTAGAAGCTCCCTACTTGGCTTCGGGGACAATCAGTCCTGTCCTGGGGGTTCCCCCAGCCCTCCCACCTTGGGCTCCCTGGGTGGCTCCTCTCCAGCTTCATGTCTCCCTAACTCGGGACAATTCATAAAGTGACAGCCGCAGCCCTCCTTTGGATCTCCCTGCATAATTGATTTGTGGCCTCCGCTGTCAACCCTGAGCAGATGACTCCTCAGCCACACCTTCCCACTGGCCGTCTCGAGCCAGTGGCCCCTAGAAATGTGACACGCAGTATACGCCCGTGCACCCCATGGCTGCTTGCACGTTGTGCTTTTTCATTCATCGAGTCCTGCCCTTCCGCATTTCCTCTCGCGCTC
>NW_007738984.1:9158-12439 GCF_000696425.1 Galeopterus variegatus
CCTCTGGGTGCTAATTCTGTCAAATGACCTTGGCCACGTCTTACGTCCAGGCGTCCCTACACACTCCCACTACCAGGCTTTAGTCCAGGCCGCCTTGCTTTCCTGGCTGGGGTGTGGCTGGAGCCTCCCAAGCCTCTGTAGAATGAGGTGGGCCTGTAAACACACCACAGCAAACGCTAATATTTATGGAAAGGAAGTGATTGCTGCTCTCCTGCTCTTAGTCTTTCGGCCTGCAGAGTTTTCTTTCAAGACACAGTGGGGCTCAAAGCGCTCAGTGAACCGTGAGCGGAGCGGGGTGTGATTTCACTCCAGCGGCCTCTGTCCCTGCTCTGCCCCTGTCCCCTGCTCCTCCTACCCCAGGGCCTCCTGTCTGAAACTGTCCCCAACCCCTACTCGATGCTGCCCCCATGGGAGCCTGGGGACGCCTGCCCTCAGCCCGCCCTGCAGCGGGCTCTGCCAACATGCTCATCCAGCACCCTTTCCTTCTCATACTGAGACTTGTTCTAACTGTGATTTGAGTGATTATCTGTGCAAATCTTTGCTTGGTGACTGTCTCTCTGTCTGGAGAACAGAGGCTAAAGCTTCTGACTCAGGGCCTTGTCCCCAGAGTCGGGCCCGAGGGTTGGCACACGCTAACATCTCTAGCATCTCCGTAGGTACTCGCTGAGTCCGTAGCTGGGGAGGATTTTCTGCGTGGGGCTGCAGGCGCCCTTGTCCCTGTGAGGGCAGTTCTGGGACGGCAGGCCAGAGATGGGCCCCTTCGCACTTCATAACAACAACAGTAACAACAGCAACAACAAGAACAGCTGATGGTTTCGAACACTCAGCTCGATGCTGAGAGCCCTTGTGCACTGGCCNTTTTCTGCGTGGGGCTGCAGGCGCCCTTGTCCCTGTGAGGGCAGTTCTGGGACGGCAGGCCAGAGATGGGCCCCTTCGCACTTCATAACAACAACAGTAACAACAGCAACAACAAGAACAGCTGATGGTTTCGAACACTCAGCTCGATGCTGAGAGCCCTTGTGCACTGGCCTCTCGGCAACTCCATCAGGTGGATGCTATTACTACTGTCATTTTGCAGATGAGATTACTGAGGGCAGAGACCTTCTGTTCTCACGGCCAGTAAGTGTTTACTCCGACCACCAGCCTTCAGCTCCTGGGCCTGGTTCCGTGGGGCTCTCTGCTTGGCCCTCCCTCCATCCTCTTTAGCAGGAGAAGAAGAGACCCCGCGGGGCCCGATGGAGGGAGTGGAAAGCGGCAGGCTGTGGCACGGCAGTCGCGTGGACAGCAGGGCTGGCCTGCTCGAGGCCTCGGCGCACCCAGAAACGGTGCAGGATGCTCAGAACAGAAGCTTCACCGCAGCCGTGTCAGCTCAGGGTGTGCGAGATGGACTTAGAAGAAATCCAAGATGACTTTTCCATTATAAAAATTGTCTTTGGTGACTTGGAAAAGGGTTTAGTCCAGCACCGGACATGATTTTTCTTTTCTCCCAATTAATTTATTTTCTGCCACAGAAATTGACCGTGTGCCTTTAACCAGCACCAACCCCAAAGCGAGGTGTCCCTGGAGGGAATCAGGGGATCCATTTTTCAGCCAGGGGCTATGCAGCTTGGTTGGACAGGCTGCAGGCTTTCCGTTTGCTGTACATAGAGTGGCCCGAGCTCTATACATCACCAAATCAATGCAGATCGGCTTACTTGAAGCGGGTTCAATTTTAAAAGAATTTCATTAACCAGCAATAAAAGGCCCAGTTTAATATAATTACTATAGGATCCTAAGCTCATCAGGAAAGATTCCTTTTCTATAATGATCTTAACATTTATATTATGGCATTTTCTAGGGAAAAAAGGGAAACAAAAAAGCACATTAGAGGAAGATGCTGAAAATAGAGTTTTTTCCTCTTGTGGAATTCAGTGTTGGAACTACCATTAAACACCCTTCTTTTCCCAAATGGCAAAGACCTTGGGGAGGAAATGTATTTATTTAAACATCCACGTGTGGATGTCGTAGACACACCCCTGGGACACATGTGTGCTGCATTATCTAATCCACACAGAATCATAACCACTCAAAGGCCCCTTGTGCACTGGCCTCTCGGCAACTCCATCAGGTGGATGCTATTACTACTGTCATTTTGCAGATGAGATTACTGAGGGCAGAGACCTTCTGTTCTCACGGCCAGTAAGTGTTTACTCCGACCACCAGCCTTCGGCTCCTGGGCCTGGTTCCGCGGGGCTCTCTGCTTGGCCCTCCCTCCATCCTCTTTAGCAGGAGAAGAAGAGACCCTGCGGGGCCCGATGGAGGGAGTGGAAAGCGGCAGGCTGTGGCACGGCAGTCGCGTGGACAGCAGGGCTGGCCTGCTCGAGGCCTCGGTGCACCCAGAAACGGTGCAGGATGCTCAGAACAGAAGCTTCACCGCAGCCGTGTCAGCTCAGGGTGTGTGAGAGGGACTTAGAAGAAATCCAAGATGACTTTTCCATTATAAAAATTGTCTTTGGTGACTTGGAAAAGGGTTTAGTCCAGCACCGGACATGATTTTTCTTTTCTCCCAATTAATTTATTTTCTGCCACAGAAATTGACCGTGTGCCTTTAACCAGCACCAACCCCAAAGCGAGGTGTCCCTGGAGGGAATCAGGGGATCCATTTTTCAGCCAGGGGCTATGCAGCTTGGTTGGACAGGCTGCAGGCTTTCCGTTTGCTGTACATAGAGTGGCCCGAGCTCTATACATCACCAAATCAATGCAGATCGGCTTACTTGAAGCGGGTTCAATTTTAAAAGAATTTCATTAACCAGCAATAAAAGGCCCAGTTTAATATAATTACTATAGGATCCTAAGCTCATCAGGAAAGATTCCTTTTCTATAATGATCTTAACATTTATATTATGGCATTTTCTAGGGAAAAAAGGGAAACAAAAAAGCACATTAGAGGAAGATGCTGAAAATAGAGTTTTTTCCTCTTGTGGAATTCAGTGTTGGAACTACCATTAAACACACTTCTTTTCCCAAATGGCAAAGACCTTGGGGAGGAAATGTATTTATTTAAACATCCACGTGTGGATGTCGTAGACACACCCCTGGGACACATGTGTGCTGCATTATCTAATCCACACAGAATGGTAACCACTCAAAGGCGGAAGAGACCTCAGTGGAGTTTAAAACAATCACTTAATTTTACAGAACAAGAAACTGACGCCCAGAGACCGTAAAGGGCCATCAAAGATCAGCCATCTGGTTAGAGGGCCTGGAAGTCAGGATTTCTCTCCCCTCTCTGTCACTCCCCA
>NW_007738984.1:15706-16122 GCF_000696425.1 Galeopterus variegatus
AGAGATGCATTTCATCTCAAGTCAAAGATAAGGTATCAGGGAGGGGTATCAAGCTTTTTGTCCTGCAGCAAAATTACAAATGAAGTGTTTCATGCCCAAAAGATATTTGCCAAAAATGAAACACATCGGTCTTTCAGTGATTAGGTAGTTTTATAGAAAAATAAGATGTTTTCACCAACTGAGTGTCTAGAAACTCAGAAAAAAGAAGGAAATTAACTATGGGCTAAATAACACAGCTTTTACAGATGGTGTGATAGGAATTCCTTTTAATCTAGATTTAGTATAACTGAAAAAGCGTATTAGAGTTCAAAGTCAGAACCATTGTGGAGATGCCTGGCCTTTGCAATGCACAATTACATGACAAATACTTTTTAAGGGTTATGATGGTAATTGGAGTTTAGAGCTAGAGACTTGAG
>NW_007738984.1:16617-19534 GCF_000696425.1 Galeopterus variegatus
ACATGACAAATACTTTTTAAGGGTTATGATGGTAATTGGAGTTTAGAGCTAGAGACTTGAGGGATATGTACATAGTTTATAGTAGATATTCTCAGTGTGTTTTCTCTTGGCTACAAGGCAAAACCCCAAAGGTATTGCTGCTCTCGGCATCAAGCGATGGGCGGTGATTCAAATGCTAGAAGATTCTGAGTTAGGCCCTATAACCTGGCCTATGAGGGAAACTTCAGGGACAGCCAAGCCCTGGACTGACCTGAAGCGACGTAATGAACTCCGGGGCTTCTCTGCGCCAGTGGCAGGTCTCCTTCAAAGGCTGAATCCCTCGTAGTCAGCAGCAGCACCACACTTTGCCCCGAAGGCCTTGCTGTGCAAGCAACGTGGAATTTGTATGGAGATGCCTAGGGGCCGTGGGAGCATGGGTCTCACACTCACCCAGCAGGGCTGGGAGCCTCGGCTCCCTAAAGTGGGGTGCTAATGCGGAGGGGACGGGAGCCTCGGATGGGCTCATCTTTTATCTGGGGCTTGCACCCTGAATGCTGCTGGCTGCCCCTTTGGGGAGAAATTCATCGTCGAGGTAAGAATGCTTATTTGGACTTCAGGGGATGGGCAGAAAATTAGACTTACGCGGCCCCAACAGCCATTCATGAAATGTCCAAGGCTTTGTGTTCACTCTGGATGTTTTCTTCTCTTCAGGAGGGACAGAAATGCACAGGCCAGTAGCACAGCAAGGAAGCTTAGCCATGTGGATCCCATCTGACCTTGCCATCTTCCTACTTAATGGGAGAAGCCTCCTCTTCAAAGTGTGTGTAGCTCTGGGTTTCCTGGAAGGACAGTTTTCCCTCATGGAACAGGGTGCCAACACTGGGTTGTTCACTGTTTGTAGGTACTGAGGTCCGAGAGTCACTTTACTATGGAGTTATTAAAGCTTTGCGGGTGATAGACTTCAATTAGCTGTAAGTTATTAGAATTCATCATGCTGTGGTAAAAGCTGATATTAAATTTACTTCATCTGGTAAATGAATCAACTATGATGATGCTAATAAATATTCTTAAAACAGTGTCATGTTGTGACTCATCACGATATACTGCATTCTAGGATACCTTGTTATTGAGAATGATTCCATTAAATATGACACACAAATGCATAAGAAAACAGATCAATGATCAATGCCAAAGCTAAACTGAAGCATCAAGGGACCAAAATATAGTGATTGCATCCCTGCTCGGGGTTCCTACATGAGACAAGATCTGCAGGTTGCCAGCTTTACAGATTTTATATTGTTCTATAGGTTCTGCCTTCCTGGTCATGCTATGTCATAGGAAACATCATTTCACCTGGGGATCTCCCTAGGCTGGTTGAATCCCAGAGGAACAGACGTGGCCATTCTTAGCAGCTAAGAGACCCAAGTTCTCATTCCAGTGACTAAGTCCCTGGCTTGTTGTATGTACACGAAATCTCATTTTGCCCTGTTGTAAAGCAGAGGCATTAGAACAAGGCTCTTGAGGGAGCCTCGTGTGAGCCAGTGTTTGGGCACGTGGACAGCAGCATGTGAAGGCTGGTCAGCTCCCTCGTTAGAGTCTCCACTATGAAGCTAGTGCCAGTGCAGACTTCCCCAGAGTCAGCAGCTTCAATGGCTAGTTGCAGGGGAGGGGTGAGCAGGCTTTGGCATTTGTAAGGTCACTGCTTAAGATTGGCTCTAAAATTCTGACCCAGGCCCTTTGTCTTCTATTCTCCTTCCATCTAAGCTGGGGGCCAGGGCATGGAGAGGACTTGCTGAGCTGTAGCAAGGGCCAGCAGAAGCTCCCCCACAGTTGTGATGCTGGAACTGCTGGTGCACACAGTGGGTGGTGCAGAGCAAGGAGCTGGGGTAGATAATTCAGCTAGGGAAGGAGGATGAGGGGCAAGAGCCAAGGACAATTAAATGGGGTGAGAATGTCTTGGAGCCAAGGAATACTGTCACGGGTGGCTGGCTGGAGAGGTCCCTAGGAGAAGAGCAGGTGCTGGTCACATTTTTTTTTTCATAGCACTTTTTAATGCCATTCTTATGTTGTATCATGTAGACAATGATGTGGGTTGAAACTGACCAGTGATATAATCCAGAGACATGGACACTTTGTCATTTGTGTTTACAAATACACTTAATACCAAAGTCAGAATTCCCTAGCTTCGCAATGTCCATGTCCTGACTACTCAGGCTTCACAAGCCTGTGAGTATGGAGGCGGTTGCATTGAGCTGACCCTTGAAGGCTACAAACTTCAAGCAATTTATCTGCGAGCATTCCAGTCTTTGGAAGAATTTCCCTCCCCTGACCCCCATTAATTCTGGGAAGTCTCAAGGGGTTCTTGTGTGTGTCTGTGAATCAGTTCTGGTCATTGCTTGCTACCATGGCTGGTAATCAGATGTGCCCTTCTGAGCTAGACTCTTTCCTGCTGCCCAAGCTGCTACCCAAGGGCAGGGGAGCTGGGCCACTTGGCCTCTCCCAGGCTCAGAACCAAGAAAATCTGACTACTCCTGGAGCTGCTGCAGGTGGGGGGCCACCCATGTCTCAGTGTGGGAAAGCTGGAGCTCAACCCAGTTTCCGGGCCGGTGCAATAGGAATCCAAGTTGCTCTTCTGGAAGTGAGACCACCAACCTTTCCCCTTTCCCCCCTTGATGATAAAGGATGTTGGGGGCAGAGCAAGATTCCTTGCTCCCAAGTGATGCAGCCTTTTCAATTCCCACACCCAGATCTTTTCTCCCAGGACACTCAGCTGCCATCTAAGTGGCAATATGTATATATGTCAGAGATCTGCTGTCATCCTGCACCCAGAATCTCACTTACTCCCCATGCGCTGGGCTGCAAGTGTCAGATTCCTTGTCCCTCGTAGTGAAGTTCTGCTCAGGGATCACAGGCTAGGCAGTTTGATCACCTGACACAC
>NW_007738984.1:21167-21844 GCF_000696425.1 Galeopterus variegatus
TGACCAGGATGCCTCCCAGGCCTGAAACAGGGCAAGCTTGGACCGTTTCCTCACTACCTGAATGACTTGGACTCACAAAAACTGCTCCTACGCGGAAACCAAGACGCCGAGTCCTGGTGGGAAAAGAGCTCATTGTCAAACGGGCATTTAGAGCATTTGACCTCCTGACATCTGATTATTTTTCTTGTTATTTTTACAGCTGAGTCAGAGGTTCCAGGAGAGTGAGGCAATTCCAGGGGGACCTGGGGGAAGGCAGAGGCTGAGAGGAGGAGAGAAAGAGCGACTCAGAGAGAACCTTCTCGCTGGCAGTAATCAATTGATTCTGTCGCTTTGGCACGGGAATTCCAATTTACTGGATGTATTGTATGGACTTTCCAGTACCTTCATAAAAGGATGTCTTGTCCGTAGCATTTTGGCATTTTTTACTCCTGGGTTTAGCCAAAATTTGAAAGTTTAAAGACGTAAGAAAATCATTAGGGAGATCACGAAGTGCGGAGGCTGTATGGCTGTAAGCCGTGGATTCAGGTTTGTTCCGGCTTTTTATTAACTTCACTGTCAGCCCAGTAATCCACTGGAAGCAAAGTTTGTTCGTAGGGACTGAGGACTGGGCTTAGTAGTGACAGAGTGGCTCTTTCTGCTTGGAGATGTCCAGGAGTCCTCCTGCCGGGTAAAGGGGA
>NW_007738984.1:22843-32480 GCF_000696425.1 Galeopterus variegatus
CCACCGGGCCGGCCCCTACTGTACTTGTTTTATCTCAAATCCCTCCTTTGATTTGTTCCTCTGGTCATTTCTCAATCCATATTGTTTTTTAAATGCATTTCAAAGTAAGTTGAAGACACCAGTTCTGTCCCCCCTAAACACTCTGGCGTGTATACAGAACAGATTTCTTAAAATGAGAGTTGGGTCATCTCATTCCCAGTCATAACCCCCAGGGCTTCTCTGACCCTTAGAATGAAAGCCCAGCCCTGGCCATGGAGTCCTGCACGGTCCGGGCCCTTCTGTTCTGTAGCCCGATCCTCTCCTGTCCCTTGCCCGTCCCTCACTTGGCTCCAGACACCGCGGCCACCTCTCGGCTCCTCAGACATGTCAAGAGCTCTCCTGTCCCGGGGCCTCCGCACCTGCTGCCCCCACCAAGCCTTCTCCTTAGAGAGGCCTTTCCTGGTCTGCATCTGAAGGACGCCCCTGCTCTCGCTCCATCCACGTTAATTCTGCTGTATTTTCCTCTATATCATGCATCACCTCCAACATGGCCTCACACATTTATTCTTTTAGGACATGCCCTCCCGAGCAGAAGGTAAGCCTGATGAGAGCATAGAGTCTGTCTTCTTCTAGGCCTGGGGCCTAGAATGTTCCTGGTTTACAGCAGGTGCATAATAAGTATTCCTGAATAAATGATGGATGGAGGAGAGAAGGAAGAAAAGGGAAGGAGAAGGGATGGAGGGATGGAAAGAAGGAAAAAGGAAGGCAGAAAAGAAGGACGAGGCGAGGAAGGGAGGACGGGTCTCCTGCTGGGGAGTGGCATGTCCCTCTCGGGCACTGCCCCGTGTCACGTCCATGAAGGTGACGGGGCCCTCACCATGTGGCTCCTTCCTGTGGGCTTTTCTCAGGACGCACCCCTGAATGGGACGTGCAAAGTGGTGCCACGAGCGTCGGGAGCAGGGCAGGTCGATGTCACCCCACGGGACAGGCTGCTGCGGCCCTGTGCCTGACCCCCCATCAAAGACTCCCGATGGGGGGCTCGTGGGGCTGCTGGGTTCACACCCACAGGGTGATCACAGCTGGGAGTCTGAATTTCCCCTCCTTGATTCATGAGGTAAAGAAATATTGCCTGTGAAAAACTCTGGGTCGCCACAAGTTATGTTGAAAATGCCATGCCAGCCACGGGCTCCCCAGACCCCTCCGCTGCGGGCGTTATGGACGTTCAGTGACTGTGATGAGCCTGACTGTCCCCGGCCACTTGCTCGCCCACTGCACACCCATCCCCGATCCACTCCGATCTCACCCGCTTTGTTCCTGGCGTTCCGGTCACTCTCAGCCAGGTGACCAAGCGTGCTCTCAGCGAGAGAACTCGATCCCGTAGTAAAGGCCGCCAATGAGTCAATCGTGGAAAAACAAAGCGTGTTGGACTTGCTGATTCACTCGCATTGTTTAGTGTTTTGTATTTTACCTTGATTTACACAGGAGCGTGCCACCATCATTTCAGAACAGAGATCTCCAAAGATCGTCATCTGGCCTGGGCCACAGGGATGGCTGAGGGGAGCTTGCCAGCCCCTCTCTCCTGCTGTTGGTTTGTGCGCTCTGGTGAAGCCTGAGTCCACGGGCCACTGCCACACGTGCCCCTGGGGGGCGCTGCCTTGGGACACAGGGCTCTGCTTCCTGGGCTCACAAGGTGGCTCCTCTCAAGGTGCCACACTTGAGCCACATGCCCAGAGTCCCTACTGGGTTCTGCACCGGTGTGAGAGGAATGCCCTGCCTGCCCCCACATGAGCCACATGGAGCTGCTGTGTCCCCCATGTCTCCCTGGTCCCTACCTGAAGTGCCTGGGTCTGTAGGGCTCTGGTGCAGTTCTGGGGGTCCTCCCTGTACCCCACCCAGGCCTTCCCATGGTGACATGCCCCATCCTCCCCCTGGGCCTCCTCCACCCTCATGCAGATGAATTCATGCACAGGGAGGCCAGTGGTGGGCCTACAGCCTTGCAGCTGGGTGGTGTGTTTGAATCTGTCCCTTCTGGTGATGGGACTCCTGGCTCTGGCATTGGGGGACCCATTGTGTGTGTTCTGGGAGTTGCTCCCCAGGGCCCGGCCCCCCACCCACTCCTCCGCCTGCTTTCCTGAGTGCATAATTCCGTCTTCAACCCCTTTCTGGCTAGTGTGGTTCTGCTGCCTGCTGCGAACCCTGACAGATATGGCGCGTCTGTGCATTTCATTCCTACAGTGTCTTTGAGGTAGGCATGTATGTCCTGCCTCCAGACGAGGAAGCCGAGTCTCCAGTAGCACACAGGCCACATGCGACAGATCTCGCTCCGGATTCGGTTTCCAGAGGGCCAGCTTTAACCACCACGCTGCTTGTCCGCACCTGAGTAGAAAAATGCGGGAGGCGGGAAACAACGTCAGGCAGAAGGAGAACGCAGCTCAAGAACATGTCCCTTCCTCTCCCCACGGCACCAGCCTCCTGTCCCCTGAGCGCCAGCGTGACCAGACTCCTGAAAGCACGCACACAGCCCGGCTGCGGAGCACGCTCCCTTCCCTCCCTGCCCTAGGACTTAAGAGGCCAGCACAGTCTCTAGCAACCCCCAAAGTTCTAGAAAACTGCGATTCCTGGGGAGGTTCCACTCCGTCTCTCGTGGCTTCATTATGTGCGTCCTTCACTCATCCTCCATCCTCTGAAATTCACAGTCCTCAAAGTAGCTCATTCTGGTGTCATCAGATTCGACCTTCTGCTGTGGTTGCTTGTGCATATATCATCTTCTACCAGACTGGAGCTACGTCTTATGTTTGTGTCCCCATTCATTTACCAATGAGCGTCCACCATGGGACAGGCACTGTGCACAGCCCTGAGAATCCAGAGAGGAACCAGACATGGTCCCCAGAGTCAAGGAGCTCCTGGTCTGGTGGGGACAGGTAGATGCTGTATAATACAGTATAAATATAAAAGTAGAAAGATGCAGCAGGGGTGGGGCAGGGGCCGGACACAGAGGAAGCCTTGTGGCTCAAGAATGGCTTTCTGGAGAATGTGATCACGAGCTGAGGTTTTGACACCTGGGTGGGAGTTTGCCAGACAGACAAGGTAGGGGAGGGCGTGGCAGGCAGAAGGAAAGCATGTGCCTGGAGGAACGTGGGGTGGCCAGATCTCAGGATGGGCAGCAGAAGCATGGGGCGAGGAGGCAGGGGGTAGGCCCGGAAGAGGGTGGACCAGGAAGGGCTCAGCAGTGCTCGGCACGGAATAGGTGCCAGGTGAATGCTTTCTGTGGGAGAAAATGTATCAAGACTGCTGTTCTTTGCAAGGAAAACAGAGGTTTTGCTCTGCGGACTGCCCAAGCTCTGTTTAGCACAGAGCTCTCTCTCCAAGCCCGCTTGAGCCATCCATCATGGTGGGAGCATGCCCGTGGATGCCAGGGGGAGTTGACAGGCTGGGAGGGAGGGCCACCGCCCACAGAGCCTCCCGCAGACAGCCGAGCTGCTCTTTAATTGGGGACCCATTCATCACTCTTGCCATGGATTCAATTTGTGGGTCTTGATTTGGCTGTTATAAAGCTTGTCTCTTTCCTAACTCCAAAGCCTGTGTTTTTATTAAAGCCTCTGAAATGATTTTTGCCCCTCAACTTTGGCTTCTTCCCATTGCCCTTTATTATCTCGACGAAGAGTCTGAGCTATGCTCCCTTCTCCGGGCTCAGAAATGTGAGACACAGGCTGCCCTCCACAGCTCCCCTGGGCAGGAGGCAGAGCCCTATGGCCTTGGTGTGTGCCACCAGGCAAAGTCAGGGCCTCTGCAGTGCAGGCAGCTCACGTGGGGAGCTAAAATGGCTTTTGTATCTTGCAATGCACAGTTTTTATTTTCTTCTGTGAGGTGGAACTTCCACTGCACTGTTATTAATTCCACTACCCTCTATGACCCTACATTGGGTCTTGCACTTACAGTACATACATTTTACAGAGGAGAAAACCAGGCACAAAGAAACTAATTAACTTGTCAAAGATTCCTAATCCCTAGATCAGCACTGTCTAATAGAACTTTCTGTGATGATGGAAATGTTCTATAATCTGTGCTGTCCAATGCATATGGCTATGGAAAAATTGAGAGTGTTGTAGGCAGAGCAATGGTCCCCCAAAGATGTCCATGTCTGAATCCCTGGAGCCTGTGGCTATGTTTTGTTGCATGGCAAAAGGAACTCTGTTAGACATGATTAAATTAAAGATATTCAGATGGAGAGATCATCCTGGACTACCCAAGTGGGCACAATGTAATCAGAAAGGTCCTTATAAGAGGGAGGCAGGGGAATCAGAGCCAGAGAAAGAGATTTGAGGATGTTACAGTCCTAGCTTTGAAGATGGACGAAGGAACCATGAGCCAAGGAATGTAGGCAGCGTCTACAGGCTGCAAAAGGGAAGGACATGGCTTCTGTCCTAGAGCATCTGGAAGGAACACAGCTCTGCAGACGCCTGAGTTTGGTCCAGTAAAACCCATTTCCAACTTCTGACCTCCAGAACTATAAGGTGATAGGTAAACTTGTGTTGCTTTATACTGCTAAGTTTGTGCTAATTAGTTGTAGCAGCAAGAAGAAGCTAATATACTGAGAAACTAAATTTTTAATTATATTTAACTTTGGTTAGTTTAAATTAAAATGTAAATAGCCACATTTGGCTAGTGGCTACTGTGTTGGACAGTGAAGTTCTAGACAGTAAATAGTAACCAGTGGATGTTCAGAACATGGTGCTAATTGAAGAGGTAGGATAAAAAGCCAGTCAGTGTGAAACGTTTCATTGTTGCTCCTATTTATCCATTCATCCATTTGGTTATGCAGACATCAGAGTGATAACGATAATGATGGGATTAATTATACCTTTCTTCATGATTGATCTTGGTAAGTTGTGTGTCTAAAAATTTGTCAATTTCATTCAGGTTATCCAATTTTTTGTCATACAATTGTTCATATTTTGCTTTTATAATCTTTTTTATTTCTGTAAAATTGGTAGTAATATCCCTGCTGCATTTCTAATTTTAGAAATTTGAGGCTTCTCTTTTTTTCTTAGTTGATGTAGCTCATGGTTGGTGAATTTTATGGATCTTTTTGAAGACTCAAGGTTTGTTTTTGTTGATTTCTCTTTTTTTATTCTCTATTTTATTTATTACTGCTTTAATCTTAATTATTTCTTCCTTCTGCCAGCTTTTGGTTTAGTTTGATTATTTTTCCCTTGTTTTCTAGGTTCCTGTGGGGCTTTTAGTCTTTTTTTCTTAGTTTGTTACATTGTAAAGTTGTGTACATTTGATATCTTTTTTCTTTTTTTGACCTGAGTGTTTGCAGATATAATTTCCCTCTTAGCACTGCCTTTACTGCATTCTGAAAGTGTCAGTGCGCTGCACTTTTTATCTTCATTTGTCTCAAGATATTTTCTAATTTTCCTCATGATTTCTTCTTTGACTTGCTAGTTGTTTACAGTATGTTTTTAAATTCCACATATTTGTGGATTTTCTAGTTTTCCTTTTACTGTTGATTTCTAATTTCCTTCCACTCCAATCAGAAAAGATACTTTATATGATTTTGATCTTTTAAAATTTATTAAGACTAGTTTTGTGGCCCAACATATGGTGTATCTTGGAGAATGTTTCACATGCACTTGAGAAAAATGTGTATTCTGCTGTTNTGAATTTTATGGATCTTTTTGAAGACTCAAGGTTTGTTTTTGTTGATTTCTCTTTTTTTATCCTCTATTTTATTTATTACTGCTTTAATCTTAATTATTTCTTCCTTCTGACAGCTTTTGGTTTAGTTTGATTATTTTTCCCTTGTTTTCTAGGTTTCTGTGGGGCTTTTAGTCTTTTTTTCTTAGTTTGTTGCATTGTAAAGTTGTGTACATTTGATATCTTTTTTCTTTTTTTGACCTAAGTGTTTGCAGATATAATTTTCCTCTTAACACTGCCTTTACTGCATTCTGAAAGTGTCAGTACGCTGCACTTTTTATCTTCATTTGTCTCAAGATATTTTCTAATTTTCCTCATGATTTCTTCTTTGACCTGCTAGTTGTTTACAGTATGTTTTTAAATTCCACATATTTGTGGATTTTCTAGTTTTCCTTTTGCTGTTGATTTCTAATTTCCTTCCACTGCAATCAGAAAAGATACTTTATATGATTTCAGTCTTTTAAAATTTATTAAGACTAGTTTTGTGGCCCAGCATATGGTGTATCTTGGAGAATGTTTCACATGCACTTGAGAAAAATGTGTATTCTGCTGTTGGGTGGACTGTTCTGCATATGTCCATTAGGTCCAATTGCTCTATAGTGTTGTTCAGGTCATTTATTTCCTCATGGATATTCTGTCTGATTGTTTTATAAATTATTGAAAATAGGGTATTGAAATCTCTAACTATTAATGTAAATCTGTCTATTTCTTCCTTCAATTCTGTTAATTGTTGTTCCAAATATTTTGGAGCTCAGATGTTTTGTCCATATATTTTTATAATTGTTATATCTTCTTGGTGAATTGATTCTCGTAACAGCTTTTGACTTAAAGTCTATCTGATATTAGTATAGCCACTTTAGCTCTCTTTCAATTACTATTTCCATGGTATATATTTGTTCATCCTTTCACTTTCAACCTATATGTATCATAATATCTAAAGTTAGTCACTTATAGACAGCATTCAGTTGGATTATTATTATTTTTTCCATTCAGCCAATCTATGCCTTTTGATTGGGAACTTGAATTTATTGCATTTAAAGTAATTACTGAGAGAGAAGGACTTATTAATTGCCACTTTGCTATTCATTTTCTGTATGTCCTGAAGCTTTTTTGTTCCTCGTTTTCTCCTTAACTGCCTTCCTTTATGTTTAACTGAATTTTTGCAGTGACATATTTTGATTCCCTTCTCATTTCCTTTTGTGTATATTCTATAGATATTTTCTTTGTTGTTACCATGGGGACTACATATAATATCATAAGGTTATAATGATCTATTTTTAATTGATAGCAACTTAACTTCAATTGCATACAAAATTCCTATGCCTATACAGCTTCATTGTTGTTACCATGGGGACTACATATAATATCATAAGGTTATAATGATCTATTTTTAATTGATACCAACTTAACTTCAATTGCATACAAAATTCCTATGCCTATACAGCTTCATTCCCCCCCTCCACAGTTCATGTTATGTCACAAATTACATCTTCATACATTGTATGCCATTTACATAGATTTATAATTATTTTATATGCATTTGGTTTTTAAAAACCAAAAAGTGGAATAATACTAGTTTTGATATTTGCTCATGTATGTGTTATTTAACTTTACTGAAGATCTTTATATTTTCTTATGACATGAGTTACTGTCTAACTTTCTTTCATTTCAATGTGAAGGGTTCCCTTTAGTGTTTCTTCTTGGAAAGATATAATAGTAATAAACTCCCTCTGCTCTTGTTTATCTGGTAATGTCTTGTTTTATCCCTCACTTTTGAAGGACTGTTTTTCCATATATAGAATTTTCTATATCATCCCACTGCCTTCAGGCCTCCAAGGTTTCTGCTGAGAATTTGGCTCATAGTCTTATTGAGGATTCCTTGTATATGATGTGTCACTTTTCTCTTGCTACATTCAAGATTCTCTTTGTCTTTTTACAGTTCTATTACAGTGTGTATCAACATGGGTCTTTTGGGTTTATCATGGCTGGAGTTCATTTGGCTTCTTGGATTTGTAAATTCATGTTTTCTTCAAAATTGGGAAGTTTTCAGCTATTATTTCTTCTATAATCTCTCTGTCCCTTTTTATCTTCTATTAGGATTTCCAATGTTGGTCTACTTGATGGTATCCTCTTAGGCTCTGTTCACTTGTCTTCATTTTTTATTCTTTCTGCTCCTTAGAGTTGGTAATTTCAAATGTCCTAACTTCAAGATTGTTGATTCTTTTATTTTTTTGCCTGCTTAAATCTGCTGTTGAATCACTCTAGTGACTTTTTAAATTCAGCTGCAGAATTTCTTTTTGGTTCTTTTTTATAATTTCTATCTCTATTGAAATTCTCATTTTTGTCATGTATCATTTTTCTTATTTCCTTTAGTTCTTTGTATGTGCTTTCCTTTAGCTTTTTGAGCATATTTAAGATAATTTAAAAAATTTTTTTGTCTAGAAAATCTGATGTCTCTGTTTCCTTGGAGATGGTTCCTGGAGATGTATTTTGCTCCTTTCAATGGGTCATGTTTTCCCATATCTTTGTATGCTTTGTGATTTTTGTTGTTGTTGTTGGAAACTGGTATCTGAAAAATAGCCTCCTCTCCCAGCCTTTGCAGACTGGCTCTGTGCCAGGGCATTTCTCTATTTACTAGCTGGGCATCATTTGAACCTTGGAATCAGCCTGATGTGAAGGCTTATGGTCTTCTCAGGTGTTTTCTGAGCATGTATCTTGCCTGGACTGTGTGTCAGTTCCAGGTATACATGGATGGTTTTGAATATCTTGCTTTCCCAAAGAGCCTCACCCCAGTTTCTTTTAGGGGCCCTAGATGGTCTATAGTATGCCTCCATTTCTACTTTCTTACCCCAAGTGCCTGCACATTTGTAGTCCCCTGCAACTTTTATGAGCTGTGCCTGCTACTTTTTGCCACTTTTCCAAGCCTGAGATCCAAGCTATGCCATTTGCCACCTCAGCTTCACATTAGGCACAACAGGGTCTAATCCTTCAGGAGTCCCAAGACAGTTTAGAACATTACAAATAACTTCTGTTCTGCACCCTCTGGTTCAAGGGAGGGAAATGTGAACTGGGCTGCTGCATTCTCTAGACCAAGAATGTGCCATGCTGGGGAAAGGATGGAACAAGAATGAGTAAAAAATCACAAATTTTTCTATTGTTTTTAATGTGCCTTTTTCTTGATCAAGCATTTGCTTGGTTGCTGTCAACATTTGATTATTTTCCATTACTCCCATAAGCTCATTTTAGATAGCTGCAAGTTGCTTTCTTAAAAATGTTTCTGTAGGGAAATGGGTCTAGAGCTTCCTAGTCTGCTTTTTTCTAAAATCTAATACTTTTAATTTTCTTCTTGTTGATACATGTATTTATAAATTTTATATAAAAGACAAAAGATTCATGTTGAAGGGATACCTGTACTCCAATGTTCATTGCAGCTCTATTTACAATAGCCAAGAGTTGGAACCAGCCCAAATGTCTGTCATTGGATGAGTAGATAAGGAAACTGTGGTATATCTACACAATGGAATACTACTCTGCTATAAAAAAGAATGACCATTCTTTTTTGCCATTTGCAACAACATGGATGGACTTAGAGAAAATTATATTAAGTGAAACAAGTCAGGCACAGAAAGAGAAATACCACATGTTCTCACTTATTTGTGGGAGCTAAAAATAAATAAATAAATAAACACAAACAAATCAAGGGTGGGGGAGAAGAAGACAGAATAATCACTAAAACTTCTTGAACTATTTAAGTCAAGTGAACAGACATGATGTTGGGGGGGCAAGGGAGGGGGTGGAGAGGAATGGGTAAAGGGGCATGAAAATCAACTACAGTGTATATTGAGAAGTAAAATAAAAATAAATAAATTTTATGTAAAGAACAGCTATTTCTCTTACAATAAGAAAGGTAAAAATTACCAAGAAAGAGACCTTATGAGAAGAGAGCTCACTTAAAAGA
>NW_007738984.1:32980-34075 GCF_000696425.1 Galeopterus variegatus
CAAGCCAAGGGTTGCGATCCCCTTACCGGTCACAAAAAAAGACAAAAAAAAAAAAAAAAGAGAGAGAGATATAAACTACATAGGAATACACCTAGCAATAGGTGCTCATGAACTAGGGTAGAACCACGTTTTATATAGGACTTAGATCACACACTGAGTTCTCAGCTAAAATTTTGTATAATCACCACAAGCCTAGTAGCACAACCAGTACCCTGAGTGATGACACCGTGAAAGGTGCAAAGAGCTGAGGCCAATTCCCACTTCCCTCCAGGATGTGCTCAGTGAGTGGACCATGGGTGGAGTCCCCACACTGCTTAAATTCTCTCTCCCCCAAATACATATAGTTTAGTTTACATTATTTAAATGTAGATTTGTTTAGTCGTCAGTTGATATGAATAGAATTATAAAAGGTTATAAAGAAAATACAAAAGATGATTTGAATAAATGGCAAGACATACCATATTCTTAAATGAAAGATCAAGTATCATGAATATTTCATCCTTCTGCATCAATAGATTGGCAAGATGCAATTCCAATGAATTATACACAGGATGTTTTGCAGGGAACATGATAAAACAATTAAAAATCTCACATAACAAAAGAGCTCAGGAAAATCAAAAGGCAATTCTGAAAAAGGAGAGTATGGGAGCAAGAGATGATGCCTATTATCTCTTCCTGGTATTAAATCACACTGTAAAGTTACAATAATTTAAACTTTGTGGCATTTATTCAATGATAGAAACACTAATAGGATAGACTAGATAACATGGAAATGATCTTTTACATTTAAATTAAATATTTCATAAAATAAGCATTGTAATATAATTTGGGTAAAGGGCCAACATTACATATAAATGTGTGGGATAATTAATTAACATTTTGTAATAAACTACTATTTAGACCATCATTTTTATTATAAACCAGTATAAGTCCAAATCATATATTAGGTACAGTTAAAAATTTGAATTAAATATTTATCAGAACTTTGTGGAAGAATTTTTTTGGCAGCTGGCCAGTATGGGATCTGAACCATGGACCTTGGTATCATCAGCACCATGCTCTAACCAAGTGAGCTAACCAGCCAGCCCAAAAGAA
>NW_007738984.1:34809-48830 GCF_000696425.1 Galeopterus variegatus
AAAGGGCTCATCTGATGTTTAAAAAAACTCAACAGAATCAATTATCAAATAGTAATCAATAATTTATAAAATAGAAATTACAACTAATTAGTGAACATGAAAAAAATTCAGCCTTAACAAATGATCTCAGAAATGCAAGATTAAATAAAACTAAGGAATAATATACTTCATTCCTTAAATATACTAAAATAAATGTCTTTAATGGCAGTGCCAAATGCTGGAGATTCAGTATAAATGATATGTATGCATATTGCTAATGGCATTATAAAGTGGTTTGTATTAATCAGGATGAGTTAGGGTATGCTGCTATAACAAGTAATGCAAAAATCTCAGTGTTTGTTGTGACTCCCCTCCATCTGGTGATTCAGGGGTCCATGCTGCTATCTCAACGTATGGCTTCTGCTATTGACCTGACAGGCAGAAAGGAGGCAAGGAAAACACATGTCTCTTACGTATCTTAGTTATGTGCCATTTCCACTCATAGCCCATTGGCCAGAACTAGTCACTTGACCCCAAACTAATTATGAAATATCAGTGAGCATATGAAGTATTTAGTAAACACTACTGTCTCTGACACTGGTATAGCCCTTTGGAAATTAACTTACAGCATAAATCAAATGCAATAATAATTTTACTTCTGGATATACATCCTCAGGGAAAAAAAAAGGTAAAATCTAAATACATAAAAATGATTATCATTCCACAACCTCATTATTACCATCTACTAAATGGTAATCCATTGCCCTCTTATGTACAAGGCAACGAATTTCACTCAGTCTGCAGGGTGACTAGAGAGGTGCACTTGGGGCACAGCTTCATGTCAACAAGGTGGGATCTGACAAAATTAAGTTGCTCCTCTCTAGACCTCTCTCATGGCCCCATCTCCTACTATTTACAATGTATTTTTAATCCCAAACTTGGCTCCTGATCCTGGTGTTCTTTCTACTGATGCATGGCATCTTCCACTGTGACTTTTGACATCGACTCTGGCTTTGACCCTTGACACCACCCTTGCCTCATGGCCTGGATTTGGTGTATGAGACACTTGCAGTCTGAGAGCGACTGATGGCCTTTAGACATGTTTTGTTTGACCTACAAGTGTTTTGAAAATTTTTGAAATCATAGCCAACATTTAAACTTGGGAGATTAACACACACACACACGCACACACTCTCTCTCTCTCTATCTATCTATACCTCTCCAGATTTCAGGCTTTTCTGAACCTGATAACCTGTGACGTGCCATGTGTTCATCACAGTGGAGCACTCTCTTACTCCCTGTCTGCTCCGCGCACTCGCTGTGGGCCCTGGAGATTGCTACTCCTTGCTTAGAACATTTACCCCAATTGCCCAACCACTACACTCAGTAGATTAGCTTTCCTGCCACTGCAGTGACCTCTGATTGCCCTCAAGAGCAACTTCATTGTGGCCTGAATGATCTGCCAACTTCTTCAAATGATCCTGCAATGACCCCTGGGGATCAGATCTTTGCATCTCTGGGGAAGTTGAGGCTCCAGGCCAGGAGAGCTAATCCCCTCCTGGAGGTTGGCAGATCTACACTTTCTTCCTAGGCCCTCTCTGCTGCCCTCACCCTATCTTCTGTCTCCCGAGTCACCCCTTCTGTTGGAGCCCCCAGCTAATGGCAGCTGGTTGGCCTTCTCCTGGCAGGAATAAGTGAGTGCTAATGAATGGAAGAATGTGCCGTTCTCACACCTGATAATGAGGTAGTTGACCCCCACCTCTTCTGTCCCCACCCTCAGTATTTCTTTTCATGTGCCATAATCTGCACAGACAAGACAGAGACCCTCGTTTAGACCCTGGTTTAGAAATTACACCTGACTGAGGGCTCTCAAAATGCTTAGATGTTATTCCAAGATGCAAAGTTCCCACAGTGGTGTCATGATCAAAACCATATTTAAATACTTTGCAGCATTTGACACTTGTGATACACGGCAGAGTAAATCAAAGGGCTGAGATGTCCATGTGCCTGTCTGTCTGCCCTTCCATCCATTCACCCCTCTAGGCAGCATTTATCTGATGCCTACTCTTTGCCAGGCCTTCTTATGTACTGGCCCCCACAATGCTAAAAGCATTGACTCATTCTGTTGATGAGAAAACTGAGGCTCAGGAGACTAAAAAATTTGCACTCAGAGAGAAAATTCAAACTCAGAAGTCTAAGACCATTATAATGAACAGTTCTGCCCTGAAGAAGTTCACTGTCAGGTATAGACTACTGTAAGTGCAATTATTATCAATTCATTTTCAATTTCAAGTTAAAATTCCTTCTGTCACTTCAGTTATTTGGATGCTTTCGCCGAAAACACTTGAGGGACCACATCATCCAGATATTTACTTCGAGGGACAGCCTTGGAGTGTGGATTGCCCTACTTGTAATAACAAGTGTGCCTGGCAGGGTGCTTCATGGACAGACTCATTTGAGTTCCCTCTCCCTGGGCTCTGCCTCTCCCTGGGCTCGCCCCCTCCCACATTCCAAGCAAGTCATAAGGCTTTTAGTATTTCCTTGCCTTGGGGAATTTTTTCAGGACAGCGTGTAAGCAAAAACTGCTGGAAGTCTACGATTCCTCCTGCATTTTGTAAATGCTTAATGGCGGATTGGGAAGGAAATGCGTAGAGGAGGGATTCTCAGAGTTCAAGGACAAGAG
Organism: Galeopterus variegatus; assembly: GCF_000696425.1. NCBI lineage: Eukaryota > Metazoa > Chordata > Mammalia > Dermoptera > Cynocephalidae > Galeopterus > Galeopterus variegatus. The sequence continues at coordinate 37,472 of NW_007738984.1, forward strand.
AAAGCTTTCCAGGCTTCCAGCCTGGGACGAGGTCTCTGGTCAGTGAATTGCACTATGGTGTGGGATTCACTTCCACCGCATGGGAGCCCCTGGGGAGGTGGCCAGACTTGCAGGAGATGGCTTTGTGGGGCCCACTGGAGGCTTGTGTCTGTGCAAGACTTTGGCAACAGGGCACCATCCTGGAAGGGGCTGGGGAAAAGGAAGTCTCAGTGGTGGCTGTGAACCCATCTCCAGCCAGCCCAGGGGCATAGGGCCTTGCTGTCAGAACATAGCTAATTACCAAAAATGCATATTGTATTTGTGCCAGTGTTTTCTGCCTAAGACACTTAGAATGAAGAATTTTTGCTACTTCTTTGCCTCCTGAATCAAAGCCAAATTTCTCAGACTGGTTTTCAGGTCCTTCCTCTCTTCCAAGCCAGTCTTCATTTTAATGGAATCCACCTGCTCTTGGTACTTTAGACCCCACGTTCCAGCTGCTGTAACAGATGCGGACAGATTTCCCTCCACGCTCTCCTGTCCCCAAGCCTCTGCACATGCTGTTTCCTGTCCCACCGAGTTCTTCCCTGTTCCTTGGGAGGCTCATCCTTCAAGGCCCCCTTTTCCAATACACACACACTCACACATATGCCAAGAGCAGAATTGATCATTTCCACTTTTGAACTTGGTGGCATTTTATCATTGATCAAAGTTGGAGATTTAGGGCCCATCTCCCCAGATGGCTGTGAGCACCGTGGGCTGCGGTGCTGTGTGTGAGTCACCTCTGATTCCTCAGGACCTAGCACAGCGCCTGGCACATAGATGGTGATCCAGCAAATATTTGCAAGGTGAATCCGTCAGAGCACGAGTGAAAGTACTGGGGACGGAGGGGCCACTGGGATGTAGAGTGGACATGCGTGTTCCATGCACAGTGCCTGCCATGGATGGACGGCTCTGAGCAGGGCTCTCCTATGACCAGGGCGGAGGAATCTTACATCAGATAACACTACCCGGTTGGGGTCACACAGGCAGGAAAAGTACTTGAATATTTGAGGTTAGATAATGATTCAGGTGTTCATTGCATTCTTTTGTCTTATGCCCTTTACTGATTTTTTTGTGGTTCTTCTAACCTTGAGACTTTTATAAGCAGAGAAATGGGTATTAACCAAGCAATTACTAGGCGTCTGCTTCGGGTTATTTGATAATGCTGTGGGTTAGTATCAGCATCCCCACTTTACAGATGAGTCGCACCAGGCTCAGGGAGGTTAAGTAACTGTCTCATGTCCTCACTGTAAGAGCCAGATGCAAACTCAGGTTTGCTTGATCCATCAGCACCAGTGCCAATGACCCACTGGGAAGACATTGCCTGTGCTCATCAGGATCATTTGGGGGGTATTGATGTGCACAGACACTAATTACAAAGCTGTGGGCTGGTGGAGAATGAGAAGGGTGGTGCAGGACCAGGGTCTAGCTGCAACCAAGAAACCTAGAGAGACTCCGGTGAGGCATGGGCCTCCTTGTCCCTGACCCAGCCAGCTCAAGGCAACCTCACTCTGCTTCTTCCTCCACCTACTGGCTCCCCATTGACCAGACTCAGAGGATGGGGACCCACGGATCAGGAGGAAACCCTGCACATGGACGTCCCACCCATGGATGAGGTCCACAGGGGTCCACCTCCGAGGCAGGCAGCAGGTTGGACAGGAGGGAAAATGGATCTAGTAGGGCCAAGAGAAGACAGCTGCACACCAGCAACACCTCACACAGGCAAGCAAGAGCAGCAGGACATGCAGGGGTGCAGACACCTAGCTAGGCCCACTCTCCCAGGGGACATTCTTACAAAATTCCAATGACTGTGGGCATTTAACTCCAGCCCACGCTCCCACCCTGCATGACTGCCATGCTGCTTGGGGGGCCCCACACCTCTGCGGCTCCTGTTGGTTGGGGGTCTGCCCAGGATGGAGTGTTGGAGACCATGGGCCCTTTCTCCGTTTAAAACCAACAGTCAGCACAGGAGAAGATCTGGTGGCCCTCACGGGCGCCATCTCTCTGAGCATCTGATTTTGCTTCCAGCTGGAAGAGCAGCAGGCGGCAGGCCCGGCCTTCCCTCCCCTCCCCAGCCCAGCTCCCGCGTGCATCCATCCGAGAAGAGACCGGCAGCGCCGACTTCCCATCAATTTCTCTCGTGCTTGCTTCCCTCACCTTCCTTCTCCTTAATCTCCCCGTGGCTCCTAAAAGGATTAATTAGAAAGATGTGAGCAGGGGTGGGGACGTCAGAAAACAATCATCACTTTCCTATCTGACCTCTCTCACCAGCTGCAGAATTAACAAATTGAATGTCCTCAGCAGACAGGAGTGGCACATGACACAGAGTTCATTACGAGCCTCACCAGGGCCTGTGTGCTGAGCTCCATTTAAACAACTCTTGCTGATTAAATTCCTGCCGGGAACTCCCGCCAGATGCTGTTAGAGAATACTCACATCCAAGAGGTTTTTAATTTTTTTAAACATGTGCCGATTATTTGCCTGCTATCTGCAGGTGCTGGCCAGCGTCACGGGCCGGCCGGGCTGTCTACACTCTTATCCAACCGGCGCCTGCCTGGGGGCTCGCGTCGTCAGGAATGGGATCCTGGGCTCTGCTGGGGCTGTCAAAAGCTCTCCAGCCACCCTGCACACTGGCTGGCCCTGCCCCAGCCCCCGGCCCCCGCGCCTCACCTTCTGAAGCTCACAGCCCTCTCGAATGTTTCAAGGTGACAACACAGACCCGGGTGACCTGCTAGAAGTGGGGCCCTGGGGGCAGGCATGCAGTCATGCCTGGGCCGGTGCCAGCTGCCTCCCAGCCAGGCCATGCTTCAGCCCTGAGCCTCACAGGGACATGCAATCGCCACTGCTGGGAGCAGCGGGAGGACACTGGGCACGTGCTCACAGGCCCCTTTAACATGAGTCCCAGCAAGCACCTCCCTTGGCTGCCCCCACTTCAGCTGTCTTCATACTTAGTTTATCCCTTGCTTGATGCTTAATTAAAACCAGTGAGTTCTTAGCAGGGTTCAAATATGAGCTATACAATTTTTATCAGTTCTCACACATTTCAGTGTCGGTGATAGAAACCTCTGACCGACCATGACCTCTGCACTGTGTTCTACTGTGGTGACTCTCTCCCCTCCCCTCTTTGGGCTTGGGGATTGTGACCCCGTCCCATTGGCACTGGCCTTCGGGATGGCACCTTCCCTTGTGGTCTCCTTTCACCCTGCCCAGCCCTTTGGGATTACCTTATTAGACACTCCTCTGGTGGCCCAATGTGAGCAGCCAACTCACCTCACTGACCACAGTGACCCCACTCACACGTGCTTCCTGCCCATCCCACTTGGGGAGTCCCTCTCGCCTCTGATGGTCCCCCTGAGCTGGCCGATGGGCATTCTCTCCCTGGCACTTTCACCTCTCGGTGCTTAGGGTACCTCGTTGTTCCCATGTCCCACTAAATGAATTAAGAACTGAGAAATGAACTAAATGAACTAAGTCAAGTGACACAGCTAAGTCATCATAGAGAATTGCAGGAGTGGCTGAAGGGGCTGAACCCGATTATCCCAGAGAAGACAGAGCTTGGGGAGGGGGAGCGTAAACCTGCGTTCAGGTGTCTGGCAGGTGCTCGTGTGGAAGAAATAACAGACTCTGAGCCTGTGCAGCAGAACCGGGAGCCATGGGAGGGAGGCAGGGGAGAAACACATTTTGGCTCAGTCTAGAAAAGCGCTTTATAACAATCAGAGCTGCCCAGAGGTGGAACAGACTGCCCAGGAGGTGGGGGGGCTCCCCAGCACGGGAGGTGTTCAAACGCAGGACAGATGACCACTAGGTGAGTGTGCGGGGTGGGTGCAGGCGAGACAGCAAGAGGGGAGCTCCAGAGTGGCCTCGGTGACTGGATCAGACCTCACTTAAAATTTTCTTTCCACTTGAGATTGTATCAATCCATCTGCAGAAACAAGCAGAAAATCCTCTAGAGGCTTCACACGAGGAAGGGTGAAGTTATTCCAGGGGGAGCCTGTGGAAATGGTAGATTAGTGGGGGAGAGAAAGAAAACAAAAGGAATTTAAAAAGTGCAACAGGTTGGGGCCGTTTGGAGCAGGGACTGCCTTATGTACTTTAATAGCCTAAAAATGATCACCATGTTAGAGTCCTATACAGTTGTATGTATTTATAATGGCTATCGAATCAGGAAGAAAGGTTAAAAATAAAATTCAGTGAAATTTAAAATTCAGAAGTAAGGACTTCTGATTCAACTTGGTGTTATGGTGCCTGGTATGTTTCCCTTGCACCCCCAAATGCCAGTATAAAACTCATGTGACTATAAACAAAAAAGCAGCTAATAATACTTAAAAAAAATATAAGAGAAGACCATATGTTAAATTCTGGGGAAAATTGTTATTAATTACCACCCAATAGAAAAGGATTGAAAAATAGTTTGGGAGCACACATTCTTCAATTGAAACAGGCCAACGCCAAAGAGAGAAGATACCAAATAACCAAAACACCTTGCTCCGGAGGCCCCTGTCCTTAAGTCCTGGGGACAAGGACTAGAACAATGAGCCGTCTCCTCTCGACTATTTTCCGACCCAGCCGGAGCTGCTGGATCCTGTCCTTCTTCAGGATGCCGCCACCCTGTGCCGCGGACTGCTGCCTGCAGGCCATCTTCACCGGCACCTGTTCAGGAGGCACATGCCCACAGGCGTCGGTTTGGAGGAGGCACGCTGCCCCCTGACCCAGTCGGCTGCCCAAAGAGAAGCACCAGGGACAGGGCAGGGTCAGGAAGTGCCCCGGGCACAGTTCTGGACGAGGGGTGTGACCTTTCATGTTCTAAACTGTACAGGAGAGGACTGAAACCTGCATCTTATCCAGAGAACCGGAGAGTTGGAGCAAAGAGAACCTAACTTCAACTCAGCAGCATTTCCCAAGACGAAAACCTGCAGGTGCTGTACATTGAGCTAGTGGCTGGTTCTTAGCTCTGTGCCTTAGCAGGGCAGCTTCCAGCACCACAATGTGCGGTGACGGCGGCTGCTGGAAACTTCGGGCTTAGGTAGCAATCTCCTCCCAAAGATGATTGAACAGAAAAGGTCAAAAAGGGGCCTATGGAAAGGTACTGCGAATTATAGGAAAAGAGGAAAAGGAAACTTTACATGAAGATTCATGGCTCTAAAGTGTTATTCTATTAGAAAAAGAAGAGTTGTAGAATAACCTTCTTGCTATCTATAAAAATAAGGGGGTGGATGTGGCTTCTATGAAACAGGAACAGGAAACGGCAAAATCAGAATGGGCTGAAATGAAGGTGGTGTGCAAAAGTAGCTGGCTGAAATGAGAACAGAATGCAAGAAAATTCCAAACGCAGTAGCAGAATTCAATTCAATTGAAGATGGAAGGAAAAGAGTAGATCTTGCAGAAAGTTACACCAGCAATGTGGAGGAGAAACTGGAGAAACTCTTCCTGAACACAGAAGAAAATGCTTAAAAGACAAAAATGATGCCGATGACCGATATCAGCGCTTGACGATGGACAGCAAACCCGAGAACTGTCATGTCCCAGAGGAAGAAACCAAGCTGAACGTTCACTGTAGCTTACCTTCAAAATGGGGCTTCTACTCCAAGACAAGCAGTACAGATGTCCCAAACAAAACATAGCAAATTAGATTTGATAGAATACTAAAAGTTATCTATCATAACAAAAACACGTTTAATTTGAGATACGTAAAAATGGTTTAATATGACAAGATTTACAGCCAATGTAGTGATTTAGTAATCAATCAAGGGGTCAAAAATAAAAAACAATATGATCATTTTAATACATGCTTAAAAATGTTTGATTAAATCCAATACTCTTAGGCTCCAAGTCCAGCAAGATTTTTCTGTTGCATACACACATATTTTCTACCAAAAAACATTTTTTTACACTAGTTCCTATGGTAGAATTTAATTTTTTCAGTATATCTGATATTTTGCAGATGGTACTATGACTTTAGGTCAACCACCTGAGCAAATAGGAAAATTCCAGCCTGTCCCTCCCAGTCCCTACCAGCAGTGTCCCCTGCATTTCTAAAGTGCTCTGCTGTCTCTCTTTGGGCCCCTCCCAACACTTCTGCACTCCAGGGATATTATCCACATTGTCCTCCAGGCTCAGGGAGTCTGCAGCTCCTCTAGGGTTGCAGGTTGGGGACACAAGGTGGCACTCATCTGGAATGTCCCTCACACTCAGGACTTGATCCCTGAAACCCCTGTAGAAGGAGATGCGGACTTTAGTTCCACAAGGCCATAGCCCTGAGTGGGGAAACACAAGTGCTACAATCCACATTGAATTGTCAACAGCTGGCAACAGAGGAGGAGGTGGGAGAGAAGGGGCTTCTAGAGCACCTGGGAGCTGGAGAAGAAAGCAGAAGAGGCAGATCAAAGATGCAACACCAATCATTACCCATTTCATAATCTGATCAAGGTTGACTGTCACGATCTGTCCTCACAGGTTGATGGTGGTGGGAGGGACAGCAGGGGTGGGCACAGCAAAGTGCCACAGTTTTGGCCACATAAACATGGGACTTCTGGACCTCACTGTGAAGTCTGATGTCAGCCCTCACATCTTCCAGTGAGTCCCTGGATATGTGAGGCATGGATTGAATAGCTGAGGAATTGGATTGGCCTAATCCAACCAACTCATCATCCTGGCTGCTTCCTCCTGTGCCTTTGCGCATGCCAGTCCTGCTGCCTGAATTCCCGCCCTGCCCTGGTCCACCAGACAAAGAGCAGCCCAAATATCTCAGGCAGAGGGAGAGGCACTGTCTTCTGTGCATGTGTGGCAATCATCACGCTTACCCACTGGAACACAACGAGCTGTCCCCAGGCCTGTCTCCAAACTACAGAGTATGTTTCTTCAGGGCAGAGGCCATGACTTAACCACTTCTATATCCTTGGCCTTAAGTTGTGTTGTTACATCTTAGGTCTCAGAAATATCAGTGTGATGAGAATGTAGGTCTCCAAAACTCCAAGTTGGAGAGGCTTGAGGAGAATACAGGTGTTCAGGTCCAGCAAGGGAACACCATTCTGGACATCCTTGGTCCCTAGTGGCTGACTGACCAGGGCTTGATTTCTCTCTGATCAGGCCACATCAAGGGTGTGACTCTGGCGAGCAAGTGTGAGCCCTCCAGAATGACACGTACCATGAGCTGGTGGAGGCCCAGGTCATTCGCATTCCTGGGCAGGTCTGCAAGTTTGGCTGCACTGCCTGTCATCAAACTTGTACAAATTTGTTTCTTCCTTGGGAACACACGGGAAGATCCTGATGCAAGAAGCAGCTTTAAAAGATCACCTGCCAAGAGCTGGAATCAAGCCAAATGTCCATCATCGGATGAGTGGATACGGAAAATGTGGTATATCTACACAATGGAATACTACTCAGCTATAAAAACGAATGAAATACTGCCATTTGCAACAACATGGATGGACCTTGAGAGAATAATATTGAGTGAAACGAGTCAGGCAGAGAAAAAGAAATTCCACATGTTCTCACTCATTAGTGGGAGAAAAAAACAAACAAACAAATTAATTCACCCACATACACACACAAAAAAAAACCGGGGGCGGGGGGGGAAGAAGATATAACAACTATACTTTTATGAAGTTGTGGGGACAAGCGGGGGGGGGGGGGGGGAAGAAGATATAACAACTATACTTTTATGAAGTTGTGGGGACAAGCGGGGGGGGGGGGGGGGAAGAAGATATAACAACTATACTTTTATGAAGTTGTGGGGACAAGCGGGGGGGGGGGGGGGGAAGAAGATATAACAACTATACTTTTATGAAGTTGTGGGGACAAGCGGGGGGGGGGGGGGGGAAGAAGATATAACAACTATACTTTTATGAAGTTGTGGGGACAAGCGGGGGGGGGGGGGGGGAAGAAGATATAACAACTATACTTTTATGAAGTTGTTACAACAAGCAAACGGAAAGGACATTCTTGGGGGGGAGGGGAGAGAGGGAGGAGGGAGGGAGGTGTCGGTGATGGGCCATAATAATCATATACACTGTATATTGACAAAATAAAAATTTAACGAAAAAAAAAAAATCACCTGCATCTGATGGCTGACTACCAATGGCTCCTGTTAGAAAGGTCATGACTTCTGGTCTAATTAATAACAAATGTTCATGGCTTTATACCCGCACAGCTGGGGTCCTTAGATCTATAATGGAGATGATCGTGGGACAGTCTGAGGACAAGAAAGATCACAGACCTGGGAGTTAGGAAACCAGGTCCTTTACTCCAAAAGACTAGAATCTTTGGGTCAGTCTCTTAATTTTTTGGAACCCTGATTTCCTCAGGTAAGAATACTGGATTAGGTAACATCTTAGATCTAAAATTCTGCATTATTTTTATCAAGCATATTCTATTCAGTTAAGCTAACCTCTGAAGAAGGATGGGCTGGAATACTTCCTATTTTAACATTTTCTTGGTTAATAGACCTCTTGATTGCAGAGAAAAATAATGAAATCCAAGCTCATTTTCTAAAACTTTCCAGTTATATCAGTAGGGCAGTCATTCTCATCATAGAGGGATATAGGAAGCTCTAAACCTGGCATCCTACATCATGGTGAATGCATAAATTAAGGTCAGACGTGGGGCTCTGTTTATGAAGGACTGCTTATTCCCTACCTTGATTTGCACAGTTGGAATATGAAGGACTATTTGATTGCATTGCATTCAGTCAACTGAAATTTGTTGACATCTATTGTGGGGCCCACACTGTGCTCAGGACTCATTTTGCAAATCTCATCCTTACGCAGCACTTTCAACACACCTGATCTCGTTGGGCCCTCACCGCAGCCCTCCAACTTCCTCGAAGTGTGCTCCCACCAGAGAACAGCACACACCACTTAGAAGTGCTATGTTTGGAAAATCATTAGCAGGCGCTTCCTCCTGGCAGTGGAAGATGTCACTCTGCCCAGAGAAGGTGTGAGTCTGCATCTCTCCCCCGACCCAGAGGGCGCCTTGAAGGACAGCCACTTCTCCAGAAAACTTGAGTCTGCCCCAGACATAGCCTTAAGCCTCACAAGAACTACCTTGTGGGATTTCTTATCCTTCCAACTTTGACTTGGCCAGAAATGTCCTGAGACCAGCCTTTTCAGCTAGATTTTAGCACTTCTGCCTCTGGCTTCAGCAGCAGCACCAATGGGTAAAGAGATGTGAGACACTAATAGTATTTCACCCGCACACCCTTAAAACCATCTAGCCTTCTTGGGAATGATCAGTGTTAGTTCTGTGTAAGTTTCACATGAAGGTGAAGTAAAGATACGTCTCCCCAGCCTTCTCTTTTTCTGTACGAGGCCATTGAGTCAACTTTTGGCTCTGACAAGAGTGCTAAGCACTTGGGAAGTCAGGAAAAGAATCAGAAGATGTGGGCTTCTCCATTTATCCTTTGAAAACATCTTTTAAACACCTTCACTGTGCTGGATACAAATGGCTCCAAGGTGAGACAGTCTCTTTTCCTTTGAGGAACTCCCAACCTGAACAAATAAGGTGGTAAGTTACAATGCTGTGGCATGGCAGGCACAGTTAGCTGTCCCCATGTTTACGTGAACAGCCACTCTCCCTCCTTTCTTGCTAACAGAACTCCAGTTTCATTCCTGTCTAACCTGCTCTGCCATGGTGGATCAGTTATGATTGGGCCGAATCAGTCACTGCGAGTCTGATGCCCTTTCCCAGTGACCGGTCTACAGATGGGTATGTGACCCAGCTCTTGCCAGTGAGACTCCAGGGAAAGTCTTCTGGACAACATCTTGAAAGAATATTTCTCCCTGATAACAGGCACTGCGAGGAGAAAACCTTTGTTTCTGCATTCATTCTTCCTGCTCGGGATGCTGGTGTGTAAGTATGCGGTGCTTAAGTTTGCAGAAGCCATTCTGTGACTTAGAGCAGCACCATAGACAATAACCGTGGAGGACAAAGCAGAGATACTGGCACCTGGGACCTGGATGACATCACTGAGCCACCAAGGAAAACCTGGGGCCACCTATCACCTGGTTGCTTCTTATGGAAATAAGAGCCCTTCAGTTTGAGCCACAGTTAGTTGGATGTTTTGTTACTTGCATCCAAAAACCATTCCTAAACGTTAAAAATAAGGAAAGAGCTTTAAGAACACATATGCAATTAAATTCCTGGGGGAGTCATGGAAGGCTGCTGGGTCTCAAAGGATGAGTGGAGTTCACCAGGTGGAGAAGGTGGGGAAAGCATTCCAGCTGGCTGCAGGGAAGACTGGGAAATGCAGTCACTAGTGGTCAGGCACCTACCAAGTTCTTTGTTGTTGGGGAGACTTGGGACTTCTGTAGGCAAAGGGAAGTCCTAAAGAGTTCAATGGATGGATGAAGTCTTCTATAATTAGAATTGGCCAAAAGCTGACTGACCTGTATAATGATGAAGTCAGTTTCTCTTCATTAGAGATATTCAAGCAGATGCTGAACAGCCGCCATCCAGATGCGCTGTAAAGGGGACTGACGATGCGATAGCAGACTGGACCAGAGGACCCCGCCATGTCTAGGATTCTTGGATTCTGCTCTGTCTCACAAGAGTGCTGGGTACGGGTCAACAGGGCAGACTGGGCCTGGAGGCCAGAAGGCGAGTTAAGAGGATGGGCCAAGCCCAGGCGGTGCCAGTGGGAACACAGAGGAAGGAATGGTTGTGAGGTCACTGTAGAGGAAGAGCACCCAGGACTTGGCTGGATAGGTTTGGAAAGCAGGTTTAGGAGACGAGAGGCTTGATGATAACCCCAAGTTTTCCAGCCTGCATATCTATAAGATGTCCCCAAACCACTAACAGAGACAGACAAGACCATGAGGGGAAGAGTGTTTGAGGTGCCTGTGGCATGTCCATCGGGCACCTGAAAATGCAGGTAGGGAATTGGTAAAGAGGTCCAGCCTGGAGGTTGGGAACTGTACAAGAACACATGGTTTTAAAAACAGGACCTGACAAGATCACCAGGGAAGAAAGTCAGGAGCAGAGGTGGTCAGCCCGCAGTTGACAGTCTCCTCTGGGGTCCGGGAATGCCCATTGTGTGTGTGTGTGTTTTCCTCTTTCTCAAAAGGTCCTGAGTCTTTAAGAAGATTAACAATGGCAGCTACAGAAAGAGCGTATAAAGCCATAGTCAGAGAGAGAGGAATGGAACTTGGAGAAAACGTCCCTCCCAGGTGCCAAGGAACGTTGACTCAGGAAGAGGATGTTCGGCGACTTCAGATGCTACTCTGACGTCCCGTGGAGGCTAAGAACCGAGCAGTGGCCATTGCGTTGGACAGTTGGTGACTTCTCGGACAGCCGGCTCAGTCGGTGGGAGAGGGAGCAGTTCAGACCCCGAGGAGCTGAGAAACGG
>NW_007738985.1:0-5585 GCF_000696425.1 Galeopterus variegatus
AATACTAGCAAACAAATTGAACAACACATTAGAAAGATCATATGCCATAATCAAGTGGAATTTATCCCAAGGATGCAAGGATGGTTCAACATATGCAAATCTATAAACTTGATACATCACATCAACAGAATAAAGGAAAAAAATGATCTTTTCAATAGACTCAGAAAAAGCATTTGATAGAGTCCAACATCCCTTCATGATAAAAACATTCAACAAATTATGTACAGAAGGAATATACCTCAACACAGTAAAGGCCATCTATGACAAACCCAAAGTTGATATCATATTGAATGGACAAAAAAAATTTGGAGGCTTTTTCTCTAAGATTTGGAACAAGACATGGATGCCCACTTTCCTCACTCTTATTCAACATAGTACTAGAAGTTCTAGACAGTGTAATAAGGCAAGAGAAAGCAATAAAGGGCATTCAAATCAGAAAGGAGGAAGTCAAACTCTCCTTATTTGCAGATGACGTGAAAACCCTGAAGACACCACCAAAAAATTACTAGATAAAATTACTAATAAGGGAATTCAATAAAGTGGGAGAATGCAAAATCAACACAGAAAAATCAGTAGCTTTCCTATACACCAACAGTAAAATAGCTGAAGAAGTCAAGATAGTAATCCTATTCACAGTAGCTACCAAAACATAAATGAAATACCTAGGAATAAATTTAAACAAGGAAGTGAAAGACTTCTAAAATGAAAATTATAAAGCATTGGTGAAAAAAATTGAAGAGGACACAAATGAATGGAAAGATATCCCACATTCCTGGGTCAGAGGAATTATCATCATCAAAATGTCTATACTACTCAAAGCAATCTACACATTCAATGCAATCCGTATTTAATGACATTCTCCACATAAATTGAAGATATGATCTTAAAATTTGTATGGAACCAAGATAGACCCCAAATAGATAAAGCAATATGGAGCAAAAAAAAAAAAAAAAGTTGGAGGCATCATACTTCCTGACTTCAAAATATACTGTAAAACAATAGCAACCAAAATAGCATGGTACTGGCATAAACACAGACAAATCAACCAATGGAATATAATAGAGAGCCCTGAAAAAGCCCACACACTTAAAGCCAGCTAATTTTGACAAAGGGGCCAAAAATATACAAAGGGGAAAGGACAGTTTCTTCAATAAATGATGCTGGGAAAAGTGGATATCTACATGCAGATTAAAACTAGGCCCCTTTCTCTCACCATACATAAAAATCAACTCAAAATGAATCAAAGATCTAAATTTAAGACCAGAAACTATGAAAGTACTAGAAAAAAACCATAGGGGAAACACTATATAAAATGGGTGTGGGCAGTGCTTTTTTGAGTGAGACTACAAAGTCACACACAACTGAAGCAAAAATACATAAATGGGACTACATCAAACTAAAAATCTTCTATACAGCAAAGGAAACAATCAACAGAAAGTGAAAAGACAACTTACAGAATGGGAGAAAGTGTCAACTATACAACAGACAAGCGGCTAACGTCCGGAATATATAAAAAACTTAACTGACCCTACAGTCAAAAAAATAAATAAATAAATAAATAACCAAATTAAAAAATGGACAAAGGACCTGAACAGATATTTCTAAAAAGAAGACATACAAATGGCAAAAAGTCCCAAAGGAAATGAAATCAATATATCAAAAAGACACATGAACTCCCATGTTCATTGCAGTACAATTCACAATAGCCAAGAGATAGAATCAACCTAAATATCCATCAGTGGATGAATGGATAAAAAAAACCCTCAAAAACTGTGGTATATATACACAATGGAATACTACTCAGCTATTTAAAAAAATTTATATCCTATCATTTGAAGCAACATGGATGGAACTAGAAACCATCATGTTAAGTGAAGTAAGTCAAGCACAAAAAGAAAAATACTGTATGACATCACTCATATGGGAAAAAAAGTGGTTTTCATAGAAGTAGAGGGTAGTCTAATGGTTACCAGAGGCAGGGAAGGGGGAGAAGGAGGAGAAATGGTGAATTAATGAGTACAAAACCATGCTATCTACCCTGCGTAAATCATTTTGCAATATATGAATGTATTGAAATAACATGCTGTACCCCACAAATATGTCCAAAAAAATGTTAAAATATTTTGAATTTTAAAAAATGTAGCTATGAACTTATAAATGATAACTCTAGCGCATTGGCAACACAGTCTAAAATAATTGGAGTGTACCTAAAATTGTTAGCTGAGATAATATAAGTTATTGGTCGATTCTCCTACTTTGCATATGAGAAAAATAATTTCTGTGGAATCTAAATTCTTATCCAGGGTGATGCTCTGTGGATAATAGCTAACATTTCAGGATTAGAATTTTATGTCCTCTTAATTCTAGTCCACAATCTTTTATATCTGTGAGTCTCTATTACACCAAGAATTAGTAATATAAGTGAAAAGATGGAAGCTGAGTAGAAAATGCTCTGTGGATAGTTCCTCTATTTGAATCTTAATTAATCTAAATAATTTTCCTACTGTTTTGGAGTTGTTTTTCTGTTGCATCTCCTACTTGTTTTTAATTCCCATAACTTTCATAAAATTGAAGTTACATTTCTCCACCAGTGTGGAACCCTTTTCAGACATTTTGTGTTGGCTGGATATAGAGATCTGGAGTATAATCTAATATGCTATAATAAATGCAGACAAGACTCTCAGTGTATATATGGAACAGCAAACTAGTTGATACTAATGATGAAATCTTGAGGAGGGGGAAGCACTTACATTCAGAAGAAAAACACGTATAACAATTTTCTTCCTAGAGTTGATTGAAATTCTGAAAATTTCTTTTATTTTCTAATCATTTAATATCCTTATATCTTAATGTCCTTTAAACAGGCATTAAAGAGAAGCTGATATAATGCTCTTTCAAAGGAAATGAAAAATCAATACAAAGGAAACAGTGCCTAGCATGTAGTAAATATAAAATAAATTTTTGTGGTTAAATTGCTTTTGATCTTTTTTTTGGATAGATGTATAACAAAGTGTCTGAAACACAGAATATTATATAAAAAAAAATTAAGCTGAAGTAAAATAATGCAAATTATTTCAGAAAAAATACCCTTTCTTGCTTACTGTCTGAGAATAGTATGAGTGGTATATCAATAACTGCTTTGCACATATTATACCTATTACTAGAATAGCACTCAGAATCTATTAATTATGGAAATATTTCTGTTATAGCTAGCAGATTTGAATACAATTAAATTACAAACTGTGCAAAGCACACATAAGCCCTGTCATGTCTTATAAGATTGTACTTTGTGCTTTCTGTTACTATTTTTCATTACCATAGTTTCACATTGTCACTTATAGTTCAGCTAAGTTTAAAATAGATATTAATGAATTTTTCATAATATTGTCAGTACTGTTCTTCATAAAAGCAAATGATATAAAATATTTTACCATAAACAATTGTTTTTCACAAGTATCGTACAGATATTACAGTGTATATAGAGAACATTTATCTTGTTTGGACAAAGGCAGAAAGATCTGGGAAGCGTATGATCTGTGGTGAAGGGAAGGAATCTAAGTGGCTGTTGTCATTATTTTAAGAATCCAAATCTGGTGATAAAATATTATGAAATCTGAAAAGAATTTTTTTTTATAAATAAGCAAATCCCCTTAGAATAGGATATACCTGGTCATCAAATCCAGATGCAGCATCTGAGTGAGATATTGCCATTTGCAGCCACATCAACACCCTTCATTTCCCTTACTTTCTTCATATACTCTCTCTCCTCCTCTCCTCCTTTATATGTTCTTTTCTTCTACTCTATTTCTTTTAAATCTTTTATTTCTCCATACTTGTTTCTTTTACCTCCTTGTGGTCCCTTAATATATTTCTTATATCTCTTTTTCTTGTGTTAAGCTATATAAAATACATACTGATACAGATTCTGTGTTTATCAATAATCATATGCCTTAAATTAATAAAGTAATTAATAAATATCAATTCATGTGCATGAAATATAACATATAATAAATACCTACATTTTAATGTGTAATGTATGTGAAAAATAAATGTATATATACATATGTATGTGTATATATTATAAATGCATTTATAAGGAAATGTATATTTTTTAAAACCCAAAACAGTTGAAAAGAAATTAAATTTATTTATCTTTAAAAAAAACATGGATTAACACAAATGAGTACAACTAAAATACCTAAAAAGGAGAAAATGAGAAGCAAGTCAATTCCCCATGGAGCTACTAAATACATATTTAGAAGACAGACAGATAAATAGCTAATAGAAGATAAGGATGAACCAAAAAGCTGTAAAATCAGGGAGGTAGTATGAAAGTCTGCTAAAAAAAATCATTAAATACCTTGGTTTCCCTTCTCTGCTCTCAAGTAAACGAGTGACTACCACCACACCTACTTTCCATGAAACTAGAAGACTTCATGTGCAGACTTTGAAGTAGGAGGACTATCAACTTGGGGACACCAGGCAGATAAATTTTTATGACAGGCATAGGGCTAAGAGAAAATTCTATGAATGTTGCATATTAAACTTCTGGGCTCTCAGCTCATCTCACTAACCTGATGTTAGAATGCCAGGAGGTAAATGGTGTAATGTTGAATTTATTAATTATCCTAATCTGAGCATCACATATTGCACACAGGTATTGATATTCAATGTGGTACCCCACAGATATGTACAATCAATTGTGTTTCAATAAACAAAGAAAAAGTAAAGAATGTCAGGAAGCAAACGTTTACCTTCTGTCTTTGGTCCTACCATTCTCCCTGCTCCACAAACATGGAGGATTCTTCTCTGAGAAAACTGAATAGTTACATGAAAGAAAGAACTCTACAAAAGATTCTTCAGAAACTGAACACTCCACAGTAAAACCCACCAATTTATAAGGCACATGTGCATACAAACACACACCAGTTCCTAACCAAGTTTGTGTCTCATTCTTATGCTATTTTCTCTTCTTTATTAAATTAGAAATTGTTTCTTTAGAACATTTACATCAGAATACTTTAACTCCATTTAACATTTCTGACTTTTGTATTGATTGTTATGCCTTTGATTCTGCATCTATTTTACATTTTATAAAAAATTATTAGTGTTTTGTATAGTCAATATTCAATTACAGTTATTACCTTTCTTCATTATTTCCTGTATTTTCCTTCATCAGGAATTAATTTTCTTTTGCTGAAAAACTGCCTTTGTGATTTCATTTAATGCAGCTTTACTGACAATTCTTTCAGTTTTTATTTGTCAAAAATTTTAACTTCATTTTTGAAGGATGATTATACTGAGTATAAATTTCTCCATTGGTCATTATTTGCTATTACTGCTGTACTGGTTGATTTTTAGTCTTATTCTTGATATCGTTTTTCTCTATGTTGCTTACATGATTTTCCTTGTCTTTGGTTTTTAGAAGTTTTATTACTATGTGCCTAAGTTACAGCTTTTATAATATTTACTGTGCTTGAATTTCACTAAGCTTTGACACAAGCACGTCTCATAGTCTTTTCTCTTTATTCTGTTTTTATTTTGTTTGTTTGTTTTGTTTCTTTTTTTCTGTTAGGAAATTTTCT
>NW_007738985.1:6397-7364 GCF_000696425.1 Galeopterus variegatus
TTTTTCTTTTTTTACTCGTTTTCTCAATATTTTTAATTGAATGCATTAATTAAAGTTATTTTATAATACTTTTATAGTAATGTCAATATTCATAGAACCTGTTAGCTTGCTTCTGTTGTCTTTTTTTTTTTTTCCTTCTTGTTTAGAGGTCACATAGTCTAGTCTTTTTGTCTTTTTTGTTTTGACCGGTAAGGGGATCACAACCCTTGGCACAGTCTTGTTAGCACCACGCAGTCTTGTTAGCACCACGCTCAGCCAGTGAGCATACCAGCCATCCCTATATAGGATCCGAACCCTTGGCCTCTGCACTACCAGTGCCACACTCTCCCGAGTGAGCCACAGGGCCGGCTATGGTCTTGTCTTTTTTTAATGCCTACTAACTTTTCATTAAATGCCAAATATTTTGTATTTGACAAAAAATCTTCAGATTACTTTAACTTTCATCAGAAATGGTTTGACCATTTCTCTAATAGTCAGATAGTGTAGGAACACTAATCACATTAATCCAGTCACAGAACTGAGCTGAACTGAGACTGGTTACTCTTTTAATAAGAATCAGACTACTCCTTGATTTATCCCTATTCCTAAAGCATTGGCTTCTAGAGCTTTCAGTGAAAATTTTGGAATATGTTTTTCTCCTCAGAAACAACAGGTGACAGGAATTTCTGCCCTGCTTTTCAAAATTTCTTGGCTCAACTCTTTAGCAGTAATCTCCTTGCATCTACAGAATTCAGCAAATGTGTCAAGGAGGAAACCAGTATTTAAGGCCTTTCAAATTTCCAGTTTTCTCTTGTCAGCTGTTCAGAATAGTCAAAAGTTCAGATGGTTTCTCTGACAGGCCATGGGGCCTTTCCCTTGTGAAGTTCAAATTTTCAGAGTTTAGCCCATGCCTAAAATTAACAAATACCCCCCAAAGTGAATGCATCTGCCAATCACCACTGAAAACATCTCATCAATCTGGAATTTT
>NW_007738985.1:7866-9084 GCF_000696425.1 Galeopterus variegatus
TGTGGTAATGGATATGCTGCCAGTGTGAATCTGGCCCTCACATCAAGGGCACAAGGGGTGATGATCAGCTTTGTATCTCATGAATATTCATAACCAATTAAAATAAATAAATATTTTTTAAAAATCCAATAAAAAAACAAAGGGCAGAAATAAAGTTGCCATAATAACATAATAACCCAATCTAAATAATTAAATGTTTGTCACATTAAAGACAGATTATTTGTTTTGAGTTAGAGAATAAATAGAACAAATAAATGGAAATGGTAGAAATAAAGATTTAATCTAAATGTTTGAAAATGTTTTCAATGATGCCTTATATGGTAATAGATTTCTGAACACTAGATGTATTCAAGAAGATGTCTGAAGATAACATGCTAGAAATATTTCTCTATTATCTGAAATGTCCAGCCAGATAATTTCCAAGTACATTTTCAATTCAAAAATTTTGACATATGTATAATGATTGATAGTAATGAGGAGAATGTAATAAATATCTAAATAAATATATTGCCTCTTGGGGTTTGACACTGAAATACTATTTTGATAGCTTCTGCTATATCTTTTTTCTCCATTTTTTTCATTTACAAAGTTTTGATGAGGTTTTCATTTTTTTCAGTTTCTTTTGATGTATATGTAAGTACGTTTAATTGAAGATAAAACACACATACAGAATGCTGAGAATAACAAGCTAAACATAATTAGGAGTTAGAGATTTCAAAATAACTTAAGGGACTTCAAATTGTTAGCTCAAAAAAAACTTTGAAATTTTAAATATGCATTTCCTCATTTCTTTCCTTAAGGAAACTGATTTTATGCATGAAAAGCTTTCTTTAAGTAAATAAATTCTTCTATAAAATTCACAGGCATTGTTTATCTGAATAAGCTATATTAATTGTTGGAAAGTTTCACATAAAGCAATTTTCAACTAAAAAGAAAACCACCGAATATTTTTTGAACTTTTTTTTCTGCTTACCCTTTTTATCAGCATTGCGGGGGCTCACCAAATCCAAGAAGCCAGAGTTTGACAAGGATCCTCTGACTTGACATGATGCTTGCAAGGCCTCATCATGGGAGGAGGTGCCGCTGTTCCACCCTCATTTTTTGGAGCTCCATGTGCTTGCTTTGTCTTGTTATATTCTATTCCTTACTGCCTCATTATTATCGCTCTGGGGGGATTGGGAGTGGGATTGAGAATTATACCAGAGTGCTTAACCATAC
>NW_007738985.1:9973-10874 GCF_000696425.1 Galeopterus variegatus
CAAAAGTTGCTAGGCAACATGGTTATAAAATAACTACTACTATGCCTAGTCTGCCTGTTTCTAAGAGTCAAACATAAACTTTCTCTTCCAGTAAAAATACCCTTAAAAAGAGTACAGATCATAAAATTCCCCTTAAGGAAGAAACTTCATAAAGGTCTTTTAGCAAATGTTTTTATTTCTCATAGGGTAGTGAATTTAGAATTATTACATATGGTGAATCGGTATTGGGATAAGAAAATTAGTTGATTATTTTACTTATAATGTGATAGTTAATCTTGAAAATATAGATTCAGGTTAAGTTCTAGAATATCTTCATAAGGCTTGACGCATTGTAGGATATAGTAGGTAAAAAATATATATTACAATATGTTTTAACAATGAAAAAATACTGGTGAAGGAAATTTTGACTTCTTGTTTGTGCCCTTTGGTTGAGGTACAGGTCTGGATTGTGTTTTGATGGCGGCATACAGAGTTCAATGTAGCATAGATTTGGCTGGACTAAATGTAATAGTTGATGATTATCTGGGACTAGTGGGTTTCTTGTGAATGTTTTATCTTGCTCAAAGGAAAGAACATTGTAGTCATCTTTTCCGGAAACATATTGTAATGTTATTTTTCTTGGGAACACATGTTACTCATAAAAAGACATTATGATATTGTTCAATGATTATTTTGCTTCTAAGAAAAAGTATAAAAGGTGTATGCATGCTTCAATAAAGTGTCAGCATTCAGCAGATCTCTTGAGTCTGTGTGTTTGCTGTCCATTCCTTCACCGACACTGCCCTTCCTCTCTTTTGGGGGAATATCAGTGAGGACCCCACGACCCCTGTGCTAGGGCTAGACCCTGGCACAGCATTATGTTACTTTTTCTTTATTTACTTTGCTGTTGTTCATCTAGATT
>NW_007738985.1:12308-13562 GCF_000696425.1 Galeopterus variegatus
TTTTTTTTCTTACTGTTGAGTTAAGTTCTTCATGTATTCTGGATATTAATCCCTTGTCAGGTACATAGTTTGCAAATATTTCCTCCCATTCTATAGGCTGCCTTTTTGTTCTGTTAATTGTTTCTTTTGCTGTGTAAAAGGTTTTTAGTTTGATATAAATCCATTTATTTTTTCTTTTGTTGCCTGTGCTTTTGGGGTCATAAAAATCTTTGCCCAGTCTTTATACTGAAGCATTTCCCCTACGTTTTCTTTTAGGAGTTTTATAGTTCCATGTCTTATATTTAAGTCTTTAATCCCTTTTGAGTTGATTTTGGTATATGGTAACACTTTAATTTTATATTTGCATAAAAGTCATGATTTTTCATTTTGAAATTGTAGTTTAATATTGAAAACTTTTTCCATGACTTTAGCTAATGTGCCTTTATGAAGCCTTAGAGGACAAAATTTTTTCAAACATTTACTTGCTTCTCCTAATTAAGTCATGTTTTCATGTTATGGACATTAAACTAATACATTCCACTGACATCTTTGCTTTATGTTCTTAAAAACCTGAACCCAGNTTTTTTTAAGTCTAACAGATTATTTTGACTCTTTTTATGTCTTCTTCCTCCCTTACTTTGTTTCTATTCTTTATTATAATTCCCACTTATAAGTGAGGACATGCGGGATTTCTCTTTCTGTGCCTGGCATATTTCGCTTAGCAAAATTTTATCTAAGTTCATCCATATTGCAAATGGAAGAATTTCGTTCTTTTTTTTATAGCAGAGTATTATTCCATTGAGTATATAAATCACATTTTCCTTATCCAGTCATCTATCAATGCATATTTAGGTTGATTCCAACTCTTGGCTTTTGTAAATAGAGCTGCAATAGACATGGAAGTGCAGGTATTCCTCCAACATGATGGTTTCCATTCCTTTGGGTGTATACCCAGCAATGTATGGCAGTTCTATCTGTACTTGTGTAAGGAAGCTGCATACTGTTTTCCATAATGGCTGCACTAATTTACATGTCCGACCAACAGTGTAGGAGAGTTCCCCTTTCTCCACATCCTCACCAGCATGTTATTCTCTTTTTCATAACAGTTAGTCTAACTGGGATGAGATGATATCTCAGTGCGGTTTTGATTTGCATTTTCCTGATGCTGAGTGATATTGAGCATTTTTTCATGTATCTGTTGTCCATTTGTATATCTTCATATGAGAAATGTCTATTCATCTCCTTTGCCCATTTTTTATTTTTATTTTTATTTTT
>NW_007738985.1:14825-17845 GCF_000696425.1 Galeopterus variegatus
ACATTAAACTAATACATTCCACTGACATCTTTGCTTTATGTTCTTAAAAACCTGAACCCAGACATTTTGCAGCTTGTCCTTAGGCATGTGCAAATTATTATTCATTTACTTGTTACTACCAAACCCTTTTCTCTCTTTCTTTTTTTCTTCATTTTTTTGTAGTGTGTGATCTCTTTTGAAGTACCTTATTCATTTTATTTTGCTGATTATTTATCTGAATTAACAAAAATTCTATAACAAAAATAAGTTAAAAATATACATAAGCATATAGATGTATTGATCTATATATGAATAGATAACTTAGGTAGGTTGAAAGACGGATATTTTGCCTCACCTCTACTATCCTTTAATTAGCTGTATACGACAGGAGTCCATTACGTTTATTTAAAACCTACACAAACAATAGTGTCTGGATCTCTAAACAGAAGAAGAATCTAAAAGACCAAAAAACAATCAAACAAACAAACAAAAAATACATTTCCTTCTCAAGCACAGTCTCCTTGATTTAAACACCCTTAAATTGAGGAAAGTGAAGGTGACAATATTTTAAATTATCATATTGAGTTAATAAATTTTTAAAATTAACAGTGTGTTTTGCAATATTAAATAAGCACTGAATTTTATATGTTCTAAGAATTATCAGTGAAGGCATTTGGCTGCCTGAGTTATTTTACCATTAAGTCATATAAGTCATGGTTGTTCTGAATGATAGTAAACTATTTAAATAGTTATATGCATAAATAGCAACAATATATAATCTCTAGATGTTATTCGTATTTCGTTTTAAGAAAAAATACAAAAATACATGTACACAGTCATTTATTCACACACTCATCTTTTGTACTTCTACCAATGTGGGGGTGGTGAGAGGCCCACCTTCCTGGAAAACGCATTCTTAATATAGACACTCAAGTCACTTGGTGTGGTTCATGGATTATTAAAGACTAAGTATGTTTATTCCTTCTACAACCTCTTCTTATTTTGCTTTTATTAACCATTTACTTCTGCCCCAAAGATTTTGAAAATAATAGTGTATACATATGAAATAATAGAAAAATCACTTTTTCAAAATGTCTCTTAGAAAATATCTTTTATATCTAAAATTAGCTACAAGTCATCTAACCAAATGTAAATTGAAGTGAATTGATTACATATACAGTTATTACCCAACCTTTTCATAAATTCAGCCTATAGTTCTCTAGAGAATTATTATTAACTTCACCAATTAATATATATTCTTTTATTAGGCTACTAATTGTATATGACATATAATTACAATTGAGCAAAATAACACTTTCATAGAAAAATGTAAGAAAATATATCAACTTATTATAATAAAATCTAAATTGAAATATAACGAATTTTATCTGCCTGTGACAGACATCTTAATTAGTATACACAATACCTTAAGCAAACTTACAAATAATTTTTCTTGCAAATAAGCTTAACAATACCAATTTAACCCTATTTCTTCTTTTATTGTGTGTTCTTGCTTTTTCTGTGTGTGTGCCACACATATATTTCTACCCAAAGAAAGAATTATTAATAATTAGCAATATTTAGCCCTTAGGAAGAAGTAACCTCAAACAAAATCACATATTTTATATAAAAATTCATATTTTAAAAATTTGAAGTCCGTGAAGTTGTATCAAATACATTTTATTTGAACAGACACAACATTGTATTTTCCTTTGGGGATTTATTTTAAGTGATATTTTAGACCCTAGTTGAAGCTGAATCACATGTGAAAATGTGGTATGTTCTCTTTGCAATTATAACTACTTATCTTTCATCTAAAATGTTTTAACTTAAATTGAAATATTTAAAGTTAAATATTACTTCAGTCGTTTTCAACCTTGCATGCAGAGTTAAATAATCTGGAAGGCCTTTATTATCCAGATATACAGATCATACCCAATATCAATTAAATTAAATCCCAAGGGTGACAGCCAGGCTTTTTTAAAGCTCCTCAGGTGATTCTAATATGGAGTTAAGATTCATAAGTATTACTAACAATGAACTATTTTTTCGTCTTTTGTTTTTGAGGTTTCCCTTGCATAGAACATAACCAGCATGGATGTTAAAGTTTCCCAGGCTCCCTGACCACATATAGTATGTTTTAAGGTAATGGTCAAAAAAGGTGTTAAGACATGAAACTGAATATTTAGTAGCTACTGAGATTTTGCATATTGAGGGAGAAGATAATATATATATTTCTAATGATTTTCTTGGACTACCAGTGACTCTGTCCTATATTCAAGAGTGTTTTCCCCTCTCTTGGAAGGGACAAGACTAGAATTATGTCCTAAAATTAAACTCTTATTTTAGACAAAGGAAAGAATATCTAAAATACAAATATCCCTTCTTTAGCAGACTTTTTAGAAAAGCTAGTTTGAAACTCTCTAATGTGTTTATATTGTTATTTTATTCTAGAAAGAATTATTAAAAACTTTGACCTTCTTGCTCAGATGAATCATTTGTACAGGTTTCCAGTTCCTTGAAATTTACAACCATCCTGCTTATTGTATGTATAAATAAAAAGTTATGGTGGTAATTTTTTTTATTGGTTTCCTAGTAATGCTGAAAGTGCTCTGATTGCATTTTATCTTTCTATAAAAACTTTTACTCTTTTTTTCCTTTTCATGGTAAGATGTGTCTTGATTGAAATTGTATGAACAATAATAGTAATTGCTACTATATAGCTATTTTTTATCCAAGTTAGACATAATTGCTCAGAAGAAAGGGACTGACAGGAAATTAATAATAAATAGCTTACTAGCCTTAAATTTACCTTAAAAAGCTAGTCCATATTTCACAAAACTATTTATATGTGTAAAATTAATCATATTTTAAATATTTCCTCATGACTGTATGTGTGTGTTTGTTTTGTCACGTTTTGCTCTGCTTTGTTTTGCTTTTAGTCAGTAAGGTTGGTTTCTCTCATACCATTTACAAGTCGATCCAGGATTAGTACCCCAAGAAATGAGGCTATGTTAAAGGTGAGTCCTCTCCAAAGAGGA
>NW_007738985.1:18476-20487 GCF_000696425.1 Galeopterus variegatus
TCACTGTTGTACACAGGTATTGATATTCAAAACTGTACCCCACAGATAGGTACAATCAATGATGTTTCAATTAAAAGAAAAAAAGATTAAAAGTGGGACCTCACACAATTTTAACTGCACCAATAGCAAAAGGGAGAAGGGAAGGGAAAGGAAAGCCTGCAGCCTGTCAGGAAGCTGAATTTTGACTCTACTTTACGGACAGAAACTGAAGTGAATTCTTTCTCTTCTGCTTTTACTCTTTCCACAAATAGCTTCCCCTTTGTCTCTCTCTCTCTGCCCAACCTCATTTCCCTTAGGATTAGTCTCAACTGTCTCCATATTTTAGATCACCATACCTAAAATAACCCCTGGCTCCATCTACCTGTCCCTCTGTCCTCTTCCATGGTTCTAGTTCACTTGTGATTGCCTAATGTTTATAGACTTATGTTTATCCTCTACCATTTCCAAATAAGGCAGGGACATTGTTTTGACTCAGCTACGTCTATGGTTCCTAAAATAGAACCTGGCACACAGTAAATGTTCAAAAACATGCTCATAATGAATAAGTTAATAAATGAACAGACAGGGAACTTGCATTTGAATATTTAAAATAGACCTCTACCCCGTCAGCTACCCAGTGAAGTTAATGCTTGTGAGGAAAATTACAAAGTTTATAGAAAATAAATTAACTACAAGTTCTTTGCACAGATAAAATATAACATGCAAATTTGTTACTCACATAACTATGAATGCATTCATGCTGTATGCATGTAGTTAGATAAATGATAGGTTCATAGATTATTAAGGTTAAATATTTTAAGGCTAGAAGAGATAGTAAAGACCACTTACTTTGATGGTTTGGTCTTTCTATCTGACACAGTCATAATTACAAATGTGCTCTTGCTTTTTACCACAGTACTTCCATGAGGAAGTTTTTTTTTTTTTCTTCCTGAAAAAAATATGTAACAGATAAAGCATTAAAAAGAACAAAATTCATCTAGTTATCTATGTGTAAAGGAATAATATATAATTTTGCATACTTATCCAATGCAGTTTGTTAAGAGAAACTCAATATTTTTATAAAATGCATGCATTGCTAAGCAGTGTGTATAAAATGTAATATTTTTGAACATTTTATAGTATCCTGGTAAGCAGATATTTTGGAAAAAGTAGCTAAGAGTGACTCCCATTTATTGATAATAATCAGTACTTTCAAATAAGAGTTTGCTTGCCTCTCTAAGCCTTAGTTATCTCATTTGTCAAAAGCGGATATTAATACATGACTCAAGTGTTTGTTATTGTGAATGAATGATATAATGTAATCAGAGGACTTGGTTCATGTCAAGAACTCAGTAAATGTTCTATAACCTGTAGATAACTTTTTTTTTCCAGCAAGTTGAAAATTTTCCAGCAAATTGAAAAGACACCTAAGATCACACCAGTGAGCAGCTCTCATGCCACTATATTAAATATCCTTCCATNAAGACACCTAAGATCACACCAGTGAGCAGCTCTCATGCCACTATATTAAATATCCTTCCATTAGTCTGCCATAGTGGCTAGAATACCAACATTAATCATTTCTCTTACAGCAGATTGTGAGGAGCAGGCAAAGCATAAAGGAGTCTGGGACTGCCAGGATCCTTTCTTGAAGCATTAAAACAAACCTTGGCACATATTTAATATTTGAGGATACTAAGTAATACTTGCATGGCATCACTTACACAAAGAGAGCTATTTCACTCATGAGGCCTGTTAAGGTCAGCACTGGCAGAACTTTCAAAATGCTCCCACAAGGGACACTCCATGTCAGGTCCCTGTGGCTGAGTGAAGTCATGGCATTCAGAGGTATTCTGTGCTCTGACAAGTGAGGCCCAGCTGTAGCTATCCTGATCAGTGCTCTTCCTTCAGGATGAGGCCCTGGGGAGATAGCACCTGCTGGACAGGGTGGTCAGAGGTGCCAGCCAGGTGCAGCTGGAGGCCAGTGTGAACACAAAATGCTCCTGAGAGATTTCTGGGTGTTGCTTTAATG
>NW_007738985.1:21813-25378 GCF_000696425.1 Galeopterus variegatus
CCTAGCTGAAGTGAGGAGGAGATGAAGCCAGGGCAGGCTTCCCACACCCGCTGCCCAGTTAGCATGGTTCTCTACTGGGCACTGGTGGCTTGCAGTCAGTGGGGACTGAAGTCACTTGTGAACAGCTGCCCACTGTGACTGTCTGAGCCTTTGAAGAGGTGTGGGCACCAAGTGAGAACTCCCCTGCAGTGGTTTCCAGTTTCTTGCCCTTGTGCTGCTTTCTTAGGCCTCTCAGATAAAAAACTTCCTTGCACTTACCCTATTGCAGCCCATCATTTCTGCTGTCAAGGTGACTGTCCCTGCAGTGACAGCCCTTCCTCGGCTGCCACGCTGCCTTGTGTTCCCAGCTGCACTTCTCTGTTAGTGCCTCTGGGCGGACTAGTCAAGACAGATCGGAGGAACCTGCGTGGGTGCTGGACCCAGGCCAAGAACGGGTTTCCGAGGGACGCTTCTTTGTTCTCATCAGAGTATTTTTCTTCTCTTCCTTCTTATTCTTTGCTCTTTCTTTGAACTCGGGAACATGCAAATCTTTCTTGTTACTTTTAGCGGGTTTTTTTATGCGTATTTCACCAGGAACTTCTTGCTTTAGGGGTGTTCTGCTCTAACAGCCTGAAAAGGATGAGGAATATCTTCTGAGTAAATAAACAAGTGCATTACCAAATGTGGCATATTCTGCCTGCTGCCGGAGAGGCCGAGGTGGCCCTGCCTTCCAAGCCCTGTCGCAGGTGTCTACATGGGCACAACTCAGAGGCATAACCTGGGGCAGGTATTTGGCAGTACACCATTCCATGTCTGGGGTGAATAGGACTATTCACCCTCAATGGAGGACTGGCCGGTGCAGACACAGGCTGGATAGAAGCTGCTGTTGCCACCCGGGGGGCCCTGCTGCGTGGCCAGGGCAAGAGTCTCCCATGATGACTGTCTGTCTGGGATAATGGCTGGGATGGAAAGACATATGGTATGGCCCAGTTTCAGGCGATGAGGGGCTGAGCTCAGAGACAGACTGATGCTCCAGCCTGGGGAGAGAAACCAGAGAACAAACCATAGGATGGTTACTGAAGCCAGCTGAGTAGGGTCGAGAGGAGGTGCAGTCCAGTGGGCATCTGGGTCCCCGGAGCTCATGGCACAGCACTGCCTCCTAGCTTAGGGCTAGGAGGGGCCCCAGGAGACTGAGAATCTTCAAAGGTGCAGGTGAAACTGCTGAAACAGAGTGGGCCCTCGCCAACGTCTCGTGCCTCTCCTGCTGGGTGTTCTCAGGTGTCCTAAGCCTGTCACCAGGACACTAGTTGACACTCTGTCTGCCCCTGGTCCTGAGCCCCAAGTGGCATCAAGCAACTTGGAGAATGGCCTTCAGCTGCAAGCAGACTGGAGGAGCTTGCACGTAATCGTGGCGTCCATCCAAGGAGATTCTCTGGGGTGGAAAGTTCTCTCACCAGATTGGACTTCACAAATCTGATGGGGTAGATTTTTCTGGTGACAGAAGGGACACTGCACATGACCCCGACCTCAATCTCTCCTGAGTGAGGAGAGAACCACGGAGCAGGCCCACCAGGAAGGTTCCTGCAGCTTTCCCCACTCAGTGCTTCTTCGGTGGGCAGAGCTTCAGATGTGGAATGAGGCTTGATCTACAGGCAAAGGCTTTCCTGCATTCCTTATATTCATAGGGCTTCTCTCCAGTATACGTCTTCTGATGTTTCAGGAGACTGGAACTGCAGTTAAAGGCTTTCCTGCATAACCTGCATTTAAAGGGCTTTTCTCCAGTGTGAATTCTCTGATGTTTAGTGATGTCAGAGCTGTGCCAAAAGATCTTCTGCACTGATCACGCTTGAAGGCCTTCTCTCCTGTATGTACTCTCTGATGGCAAATATGATCTGTCTTGTTCTTAAAGATCCACCTACACTGACTGCATTCAGAAGGCTTCTTCATCTGAAAAGGAATGAACAGGGCGAAGCCCTCAAAGTCATCTTTAACTGAAGCATCAAACACACCAAAGATACGTTCTTCTAAATTTAAAAACATAGTAAGTATAAATTCCTCATGTTCATAGCCCATAGAAGTTTAAAAAAACACGAAATTACCAACTGAATATTACTTAATTTACAACAATAAAATTTAAATCAATAATGTTTATTTAATGTATTGAATAATATAGATTTAGACATTAGTTAATGTAAAATGTATAATCTTATCCTACCATGAATCATTTGAAAAATTATTTCACTTTTTTTCTGATTAAACTACTAAAGAACTTTTGTTTATATAGTCTGTCATAGCATAATATGGCTTTATATATATATTTATATGTATTTTTTATGCATATAAGAGATATACATCTTCCATGTTCTTTTCCATAATTCTGGACAATTAAAGAAGTACATTATGGTGACAATGTCATTGTAAATGCAAATAATAAATATTAGCACTGACATCATATAGCAGTATGCATTTATAGTCATTTCCTGCATGATCAGAATGTGTTGAATATTCCGAATAAAAAATAACCAAATTTAATAATTACTTATGGATTATTAAGGGTTTACAAAATATGTTTCAATCTTCGCTTCATAGGACATCACTTAACTTCCCTGAAACTCAGATTCCTCATATATAAAACCAATAAAGAGAAATTTGGCCTTATTTTTTCCTTTTGCTATCTATAATTCAATGAAACACACTTAACATGCATCTACCGAGTAACTAACTTCAAGAAATGTGCAGGATCTGAGGTTTTATCCTACTGGAATGTTAATAAATTAGCCTTCCATAGTTGCATGAACGCTGACAGAAAAGACCTGAGATTCCTGGGACAGAGACAAAGGACAACAAAAGGTAGTCCAGGTAGATACTACACATGCAGTGTGTTTGAATCATAGCTGAGAAACTCTGGGTTTAGGGGAGACAAATATTTTAAAATGGACTGTAAGAAAATCTGTTCTTTGGCTGAGAGAGTGATATTATCTTTATTATTGTTGACAGTAAAAAAAATATGCCTTTGCTCTGGAAGTAGCCACTACATTTATATTCCAAAGCTTTTTGACACAAAAACATCTTTGAGAACACTGTCTGAAACAAAAGGCTGTCAGAGGCACCAGGCATTGCATTAGGCACTTGGGAGAGCAGGCATGAGCACTTTATAGTCTTTATTCTCAGGAAGCTAACTGACTAGTAAAGGAGACCAGTACTTAAATAATTGTACTGATACTGGACGAGAAGCTCTGGAGACATTGGTTAGCTGAATTCAACCCACCCTCTACCAGGTTCTTGACTGTGCCACAGGAAAGAATTCAATAGCAGAGTCACAGCAGGAAATGAGAGCAAATTTAACGTAAAGAATAAGAAATACAGACTTCACAGGGAAAGTGCAGCCTGGCTCCAGAGAGTGAGCAGTGCCTTAGCAAGTTTAATACAAAAGTAAGAAATGCACACTTTACAGATGAAATGCAGACTGGTTGCAGAGGGAACAATAGTCTGCTAAAGGCACGTTACACACAAAAAGTCAGATACACATGCCTCAAAGGTAAAGTGAAGCCTGGCTCCAGAGACAGTGAGCAATAGCCCTGCATTT
>NW_007738985.1:26010-33261 GCF_000696425.1 Galeopterus variegatus
TACAAAAGTAAGAAATGCACACTTTACAGATGAAATGCAGACTGGTTGCAGAGGGAACAATAATAGTCTGCTAAAGGCACGTTAAACACAAAAAGTCAGATAGACATGCCTCAAAGGTAAAGTGAAGCCTGGCTCCAGAGACAGTGAGCAATAGCCCTGCATTTTTCCTGGATCTGGCTTTTATAATTTCATTATCTATACATTTTCATGCTATTTAATGAATATTTAAGTGATGGGGTGATTGCCGGTTACATAACATAGTCTGGTACATGCTCAGTTAGTCTTTTAGAGCATGTCCATTGGTCAAATTACACCACATATACCAAATGCTCTCAAGCACCTTCAGTGGAAGGTCATTTAAGGAGTAAATTTCTTTTTACTGAGCATGCTCAGTCACTGGGATTCACAAATCTGTTTCCTATGTTTTCAATCTCCGTGTGTTGGTGCAGAAAATAGGTGCTACAAGCAATTGTAGCTCAGGATTCAGAGGTGGGGTTTGAGGAGGGGCCTGAAACAGGATCCCAGGGGGACTGAGCACATCCTATCTCAGTACTAAAATATTCGTTAATAAGTGTTAAACAGAGCACTGTGAATTAAGAGTTTTATCCTGATGTGGAAAATAATGGAGGGCTTTAGACAGGAGAGCACTTTGGGATAGATACTGGGAATAAAATAGAAGTAAATAAGAAAGAACAGGGGGAAGACGACACAATGAAATGAGTTTGGCTTTAATACTCATATATTCTAGATTCTGTCATTAACTGGCTGTATGGCTTGGAGCGGTAAAAAATACTTTTTTTGTATGAACTTTCCCTGTTACTTTAAATTTTTGTATTATAATGTAATTCACAAAGGAAAACATTGCATACAAAGGCCCAGACTGCAAGATCTTGTTCCTAACTAATCATTCACCTTCAGCATCACACTGTGTAGTGTTCAATGTTTGTACCATAAGCAGGCTGAAACACGTTTGAATCCTAAATAACATCCTGAAAATTTGAGACAGTTTGTCTAATGCAATGGTTCTTATATTTGGCTCAATATTTATTCCTAACAAATATTTAATGTTTTTCCTCTTTTAATTATTTCATCTTGGTCATTTTAACTTGATTTTGAAAAATAAATTATAAACTCCACATGTGAGATCAGTTGGCACTGTACTGTAACTACTTTTAAATTGCTAGTGAGTCCTACCATAGAGGTGAGACAATTGAATCTGTAAAATACCATTTGATGTTTCAACACTGAAGAAACTGGGTAAGTGTAGGGCACAGTTCTTGATATTAGTGTTTATGCTATGATATTAAGTGGGGAAAATTATCATTTAAAGATATTATTTGTAAACCTGCTATCTTTGAGATTAAGATTGGTAGTTCAGAATTATTATTCATGGTTCATTTCTGTGTAAATACAAAATTTGAAAATCAAGTCTAATTAGAAAACAGCATCATCCTTCTTATAAATGATCTGTAACATGAGTTGTGATTCTTTTTTCTTTCTTTGCAGTTCTGTTCTGTTACAGCTTTATTTCCGTTATGACATTTTGAGTCCCCCATGGAGATTTTCTCTGAAAAGAAATATCAATCCTGATCAGATCTAAATTATCCTTGGTCACATATTTTATGTTAAATTTGAGGTGGGCAGAGGAAAAAGAATCTTATTTCTAATAGAATAGACACCTGCTAGTTGGATACCTAAATATAACTATCGTATGGCTTTAACCATGGAGAAATCCCTCTATACATTTTAGAAATCCAAAACCTTTCAGTAGGAAAATGATTTTTTTAATAATTCTTTTAGTAATAGCATGTTTAAATATTTTAAAAGAACACATTTACAACTGAGAGTTTGTATGTTTGTGTGTGTGTGTGTACATTTCAAAAGCTAATGATTTTCTCTGAACTACATTCCATATCATTCATTTTGTCAAAATTTTATGCAAATATAGAGATTGCATATGTTCCTCTTTTACCTTTAGAAAAAAAAACTTCTGTGCTTTTAAAAACCTTTAATAATTATATCATCCTCTTTTCAACTAAACCCGTTAAATACACATAAATTAGTTTTAGGGTAGAAGGGAGTTTTGACCATATAAGATGCAACATAACACTTTACAATTAATTTGGGTTTTAATTTAGCTTCACTATATAGAAAATGACCCTCCAGGCCTGATATTCCTTTCAGAGGCAGTCAGTAAGACAATTACTAAATCTCATTCTTACAGCCTTCTGAGCAAATGTATTAACTCTATGGGGGTATAAACAATTTATTGTAATTTTGGACACATGACTCATAATACACTTTAGCAATTATCTATGGTTTTTTTTCCCTTTCTTGGAGTGGCAAAGATCATTTTTTTATTGTATCAAATACAAAGAAAAGCAAGGATTATATACACTCATATGTGATTAGGGAAAAAGTTGTTGTCATCTGTAAGAATATTATTAGACCCCTTGTTAAACTTTTATTTTGAAATAATAATAGATTCAGAAGAAGTTACAAAGATAGTACAGAGAGGTCCCGTGTAGCCTTTAGCCAGTTTCCCTCAGTGGTTACATCTTCCAGAATTATAACATTATTCTGTGTGTTTATAGTTCTGTTATTTTATCATTTGTGTAGATTTATGTAACAACCACTACAATCAATATACAGAAGTAACTCATCACCATAAAAATCTCCTTCATGCTATGCCATTATAGTCACACTCACCTCCTTCCCCCTCACCATCAGTAGTAAGTTAAATAGTGTCCCTCAAAAATTTATTCCAACCCAGATCATCAGAATGCGACCTTATTTGGATGTATTGTCTTTGTAGAAATAATTAGTAAGACTCTTGAGATAAAATTATCCTAGATTTAGGGTGGGACCTAAATCCAATGAGTGGTGTTCTTATTAAAAACAGGAAGGATGCACAAAAACATTGAGAAGATGGCCATGTGAAGACAGAGGCAGAGATTGGAATTGCACAGCAAGAAGCTAAGGAACGCTAAGGGTTGTCAGCAGCCACCAGAAGCCAAGACAGACATGGAACAGATTCTTAGAGCCTCCACAGGAAAGCCTGCCAACACAATGATTTCAGATATCTGGCCTCCAAATTGCGAGACAATACATTTTTGTTGTTTGAGCCACCTGGTTTGTGATACTTTGTTTCAGAAGCCCCAGGAAACTAAATATGTGAGGGATCTTTTACAAGTTCATGGAAAGATTCATATTATCTTTAAATTCTATTTTTCCAGAAGCTTTTCCAAGTACCCTTGTTCCATCCTTAAATCCTGACTACTACTATGTTCTTTATCTAAATAATTTTGTCATTTAGAGAATTTTATATAAATGGAATCAAACAGCATGTGACCTTTTAAAATGGGCTTGTTCACTCAGAATAATATCCTTGAGATCAGTCCAAGTTGTTGTATGTGCCAATAGTTTATTTCTTTTTATTGCTGAGTACTATTCCATGGTTTAGATGTAGCAGAAGTTATTTAATTAGTTATCTATTGAAGGACATTTTTATCATTTACAGGTTGCTATAAACATTTATTTGTGTGTTTTCACTTCTCAGGGGAAAATGCCCAAGAGTATGATTGCTGGGTTATATGGTAAGTGTATTCTTAGTTGATTGGGTTTTTTTTTTTTTTAAAGAAACTGCCAAACTCTTTCTAAGGTGACTATACCATTTTATATTACCACTAGCAATGCATTACAGGTTCAGTTTTTCTGCATTCTTGCCAATATTTGGTATTGTCACTATTTTTTATTTTAGTTGATCTAATAGATATGTCATTGTATCTCTTTGTGGTCTTAATTTGCATTTCCCTAGTGGCTACTGATGTTGGACATTCTTTCATGTGCTTGTTATCTGTGTAACCTCTTTAGTAAAATGTCTCTCATGTTTTCTGCATATTATCTAATTGAATTGCTTGCAATTCTATGTGGGTTTTTTTGTTTGTTTGTTTTCTTTTTCTATTGAATTTTAAAAGCTAAAAACCATTTTATCTGTACATATCATATAATATAAATCATAAGACTCTGAAAGGAGGAAAGAAAAGTATAAATTAGGTAGGAACCTCAGGACCTGAGGACAGTGGTGATTTTTCTGGGTTTTCTTTTTGCTTTTTACGTACATATATTTATTTGTTATTTATTTGTTACATACATATATTTATTGTTATTTATTATATATATATTTGCTTTTTACATACATATATATGTATGTATACACACACACACACACACACATATACATATGATGAGGCATGTGAGTACTGGTGAAGGCACCAACCTAGAAACGTCAGTGCACACAAACGTAAAAACAAACACCCCCCCCCCAATTCTCTGTTTAGTCAAAGAATTAGGAAAAGACAAACATAACAGGACAGAAAATGTTGGACAATAACTGTTCTACTTCAGGGGGGAAAAAAAAGAAAAAACTGTTGATTCACCACAAGTCCTCTAGAAAGTCCAAGTGGAGAAGCAAGATTTCCACACTCCTCAAGCTATAATGATTCATGCTAGATTTCTACTGGGTGGTGTAAAAATATGGAGCTGGGATAAATACCCCAGCTGAGTGGCAATGAACTCTCACTGTGGTGTCAGTGGAAACCACATGGGAAGCCTAGACTACTGTTAGGCTCCCACTTCCACCTGGTAGTAAGGAGGGGCTTTTCCATTCACAGAAGAGGTAGTTTCAGAGGAGGCTTAGGGAAAATCAGGATTTTAGAACTGCTCAGCAGTAATAAGGTGACCTTCTCCTCAAAGACAGTTGATATCAACGGAGGTCTAGAAAGGAGCCTGAACTAGGAAACCCATCCAGCAACCTGCACAGCTACTTGCCCACCTGTGATGAGAAGCCCCTCCTCTTCAAACCCTGGGAGGTAAGGGAAGGGAGTGGAAAACTTAGATCTAACCCCATCTGGCAGTAATGAAAGAGTAGCATCATCTTCCACAACTTAAAGTAGTGTCATAAAAGCTAAAACACAAGTTTAAATAATATCCACAGTCTCAAAATGCAATTACCGAAATATACAGGTTTTGACAGAAAATCAATCAATCATGCAAAAAACAAGGAAGAGCTCAGTTCAATAACAAAGACAGTCAGCAGATGACACAGATATGAGAATTGTCTAGCAAAGATTTACAATTGGTCACCATGAAAATGCTTGAGCAAGCAATTAAAAATATTCTTAAAACAAATTTTAAAAATACAAAGTCTAAGCAAGGAGGAGGAGGGGGGAGGGGAAAGGGTGGGGGGAAGGGGAGGATGAGGAGGAGAATGAAAATTTTAGATTGAAAATTACAATGATCAAAATTTAAAAGCTCAGTGAATGGTCTTTGGAGCAGAATGGAAAAGAAAGATGAAAGAATCAGTGAAATTGAGGTAGAACTATAAAATTCACTCAGTGTGAACAACAGAGAAAATAGAACCAAAAAAATGATAAACAGAGACTCAGAGACATATGAAAATATAACAATAGCTCTAAAATGTAGTATATTGAAATTTAGACAGAAGAAAGAGATTGAGCCTGAAAAAGCATTTTAAGAAATATTAGCTGAAAATGTCCCAAATTTATGCAGCAAAAAACTACAGCATAAAATGCAAAACTACAGCAAAAAAAAAAAAAAAAGCAGCATAAAGCTACAGATTCAAAAGTTGAAAGAAACCAGAAGAGACTAATCCAAAATAAATAAAAGCCAAGATACATTAGGGTCAAACTTTTGAAAAGTAAAAGTTAGGAAAAGAGGCTAGAAAAAAGAATTACCTGGAGGGAAAAAGAACTTGATTAAAGAATTTAAATGGCAGAGGATTTCTCATGAGAATCCAGAAATATGAAAACCCAAGAAAATATGACACACCAAAAGAATACAGTTATTCTCAAATACCAGACCCGATAGAGCAGGAAACCCTTGAAATGACCAAAAAATAATTCTGAGCAATAATCTTAAGGAAACTCACTGAGATATAAGAAGACTCTGTTAGACAACATAATGAAGTGAGAAAAATGTTCCAGGATATGGAGGAGGAAATTTACAAAGAGATTAATACCTTATAAAGAATTAGCAGAACTCATGGAACTGAAAGATGAGCAGTGAAATAAAAAAACACAACCAATAGCTTAAGCAGCAGGCTAAAACAAGGAGAAAAAATAATTTCTAATCTTGAAGACAGTCTTCTTTAAATAACCCAGGCAAACAAAAAAAATGGATAAAATACATTTTTAAAATGAAGAAAATCTAAGACAGCTAGCAGACTATCTTAAGTGCACAAACATTTGAATCATGGGTGTTCCAGAAGGGAAGGAGAAAGGAAAATGCATGGAAAACCTATTCAATGAAATAATAATGGAAAACTTCCTAGGTACAGGGAGAGGGAGAGACACAGACATTCAGATCCAGGAGGCTCAAAGATCCCCAGACAAATTTAACCCAAAAAGATCCTCTACAAGACACATTATAGTCAAATTGGCAAATCTCAAAGACAAAGAGAAAATCTTAAAAGAAGCAAGAGAAAAGCATCTAGTCACCTATAAGAGAGCCCTAACAGTAGACTTCACAACAGAAACTCTACAGGCCAGAAGAAAATACTAGAAGAAAAAAACTGCCAGCCAAGAATACTATACTCAGCAAGGTATCCTTCAGAAATGAGGGAGAGAGAAACAGTATATTTTCCAGACAAACAAAAACTGTAGGAGTTCACCACTATATGACCAGTCCTGCAAGAAATCCTCAAGGCAGTCCTGCACCGAATCTGAAAAATAATAGTCACTCATCATACTAGCTATAGTTCTGTTCAAACTCTGTTTTTTCAAAATTTTATTCTGGTAGGTTGCATGTTTCTAAGAATTTATTCATTTCATCTAGATTTTCTAATTTGTTGACCAACAATTATTCACAGTTTCTCTTATAACTCTTTTACTATCTATAAATTTGGTTGTATGACCCCTCTTTGACTTCTTATTTTCAGTTATTTGAGTCTTCTCTCTTTTTTCTTCATCCATCTAGGTAAATATTTGTCATTTTTGTGGATCTCGTCCAAGTAGTAACTTTTAGTTTCATTGATTTTCTCTATTTTTTTTTCTATTTTCTGTTTCTTTCATCTATGCTTTAATTTCTCTTATGTACTTCCTTTGCTAGGCCTAGGCTTAGTTTGCTCTTCATTCCCTAGTTTCTTAAGATGCAAAGGTAATTGTTGATTTGATATCTTCCTTTTTTATTAATGTACACATTTACATTAAATCAATTTCCCTAAAAAAAAAA
>NW_007738985.1:34313-35747 GCF_000696425.1 Galeopterus variegatus
CTTCTCCCCTTTCCACTTCTAATAACTTAAGTTCTCCTTTTGGAAGTTCAATGTATTATTGTGATTGTTGTATCTTTCTTTTATTTATATGTTTATTTTTTAGCTCTCAGTTAGATGTAAGGACATGTGGTATTTCTCTTTCTGTGCTTAGCATATTTTGTTTAATATGATTTTCTCTAAGTTCATTTGTGTTGCTGTGAATGACAATTTTTCATTCTTTTTTTATGGCAGAGTAGTATTCCATTGTGTATATATACCACATTTTCCTTANTATCTACTCATCTGACGATGGACATTTAGATTGCTTCCAACTCTTGGTCATTGTAAATAGAGCTGTGATAAACATGGGGGTGCAGGGATATCTTTGACATGATGCTTTCCATTACTTTGGTTATATACCCAGCAGTGGAATTGCTGGATCATATGGCAGTTTTATCCAAAGTTGTTTAAGGAATATCCATACCATTTTCCATAATGGCTGTACCAGTTTACAGTCCTGACAAGAGTATAGGAGCATTCCCTTTTCTCTGCATACTCGTCAGCATTTGATCTCCATCTCTTTGGTAACAGCTAGTCTAACTGTGGTGAGATGTTATCTTAATGTGGTTTTGATTTGCATTTCCCTGATGCTGAGTAATGTTGAACATTTTTTTCAGTATATCTTCCTTTGAGAAATGTCTATTTGGCTCCTTTGCCCATTTTCTAATCAGGTTGGGTTTTTTTCACTGTTGTTTGATTTCCTTATATATTCTGGATATTAATCCTTGTCTGATGTATAGTTTGCAAATATTTTCTCCCACTCTGTAGGTTGCCTTGAAAGTCTAAAGAAGGAAAATCTGAAATAAAAAATCTAAGCCACTCAATAAACTAGGAAAAAGAAAAACACAAAAATACAAATCAAGCAAAAAGAAATGATAACAATCAGAACAAAAATCAGTGGAATTGAAGAGTTAGGCAATAGAATAAAATCAATGAAACAGGCAACACCACTGCACACCATACGTGCAACAAAAGTATAATAAGGTGATACTACAAATAATTTCTCTCATGTGACAACTTAGATGTAATGGAATGATTTCTGGAAAATTACAAACTACCACAATTAACCCAACTTAAAATAGATAAGTTGAATAGCACTGTAATTATTCAAGAAATTGAATTTCTAAATTAAAAACTCTCAGGAATAAAAAAAACAGAAAACAACTCAACACTCAGATAGTTTCATTGGCAGATTTTGCCAATCATTTAAAGAATAATTAACACTAATTCTGCAATTACATCCAAAAATAAAGAAACTCT
Source organism: Galeopterus variegatus (assembly GCF_000696425.1). Taxonomy (NCBI): domain Eukaryota; kingdom Metazoa; phylum Chordata; class Mammalia; order Dermoptera; family Cynocephalidae; genus Galeopterus; species Galeopterus variegatus. The sequence goes on from NW_007738985.1 coordinate 35,613, forward strand.
CTCCTGGTCCGTTTTTGAACACAGTATTATCTGAAACTGAAACACAGGAAAGACAGTGCATAAAAAGAAAATTTGATTCTTTTTTAAAACTAAATGTAAAAATCAAATTTTAAGCAATTTGCTTAAAATATATAT
>NW_007738985.1:36429-39666 GCF_000696425.1 Galeopterus variegatus
ATATATATCATCACCAAGCGGTGCTAATTTTAGGTATATAAAGCTAGTTCAATTTCAATATTGGAAAATTAATGAAATTTATTGTATCAACAGATTAATGAAGAAAAGTTGCATGGTAATATCAGTTAGTGCAGACAAAGTATTTGGATCAAATCAACACTCCTTCATGATAAAAACTTTCAGAAAAATAGGAATATAAGGCCACTTCATCAAGGTGATAAAGAACGTCTTACAAACAATATAGCTACTATAATTATGAAAGACTGAAATGTGTCAACCTAGATTAGGAATGAAACAAAGATGTCCACCATCATCAGTGCTTTTCCAGATAATTCTGGAAGTTCTAACCAGCACAATAAGACAGAAAAAGGAAATAAAAGGCATACAGATTGGAAAAATTGAAATAAATTTAACTTCTCGTGTTTACAGATAATATGACGGTCTACACAGAAAACTTTAATGAATCCATTAAAAAACACTATAATAAGTGAATTCAGCAATATTCCAGTTTATAAGATAAAAATAGTATTGTATATCTTGCTCCTAGAAGTGAATACTTGTAAACTGAAACCAAAACAATGCCATTTACCCTAGTTCAAAAAATATGACATACTTTTGTGTAAATTTAACAAAACATATACAGGATTTTCGTACTGAATATTATAAAGCACTAATAAAACAAGAACTAAATAAATTGATAGATACACTGTTTAAATGGATTTGAAGATTCAACATAGTAAAGATGTCAGTTCTCCTCAAATTGATATATGGGTTTAATGCAAAATCTCAAAATCTCTTATCAAAATCTCATCAAGTTTTTTTTGTAGTTATAGGCATGATTATTCTAAAACGTAAATGACAATAGAAGAAAACTAGAATAGCAAACCATTTCTGAATTAGAATAAATTAGTGGGATTATTCTGCTGAAGTTGAAGATTTACTATACAGATATATAACCACATGGTATTGACAGAGAAGATGAAGCATAGAAGAATAGAACAAAATAGAGAACCCAGAAATAGACCCATGTAAGTACGGCCAACTTGTTTTTCAAAAAGGCATAAAAGCAATTCAATAAAAAAGGATAGTATTTTCAACAAATAGAGCTAAAGAAATTCAATTTTAAGCAAAAGTAACTCAAATGTATCATAGATTTAAATGTAGAACATAGAACTATAACACATCTAGAGATAACATAGGAGAAAATCTTCTGGGCATAAAATTTGGTGAAAACTTCTTAGACTGTACGCAAAAGAATAGTATCTAAAAGAAAAAAATGAATAAATTGGATTTCATCAAATTAATTTTGTGTGTGAATGTGAAAGACTCTGTTAGAAGATGAAAAGAGAAGCTATACACATTTGGAGAAAATATTTACAAATCTTAAATCTGAAAAAGGGCACATATCTCAAATGTAAAATAAGTTTAAACCCTTGTTGTTTTAATGTATTCTTCGTAGTTTATTGCATCATAGGTCTTTGTTTAAAATAATTAGAAACTGCACAGCTAATTAGAACATACCTGATGCAAATTTTATGAATGCTATGGGAGGTGAACTTCAGGAAAAAGTGAAGGCCAGAAAATGCATATTTTTAACCTTTTGTTACCAGCGAGTAGTAAGAAGAATCACTTACTAACTAAAATGTTAAAAACATTTTATATGAGAACGGCCTCTTGTGACTCTTCGGAATACTTTGAAAAGGTTTGGTATTAGTTCTTAAAGGGTAGAATTCAGCAGTGCAGCCATCCAGTTCTGGGCTTTTCTTTGTTGAGGGACTGATCATTTACTGCATCAATCTCATTCAGGTTTGGGGCACTCTTGATACTTTGTATGTATCCAGAAATTTATCCATTTCTTCCAGGTTTTCAAATTTGTTGGTGCAAGCTGTTCATAAAAGTCTCTGATGATCTTTTGTATTTCTGTGGTATCAGTTATAATGCTTCCTTCTTCATTTCAGTTTTTTTTTTTTATTATTTGGGTCTTCTCTTTTTTTAGTTAGTCTGGTCAATGGATTGTCTATTTTGTTTATTCTCTCAAAAACCAACTTTTTGTTTCATTGAATTTTTTGTATCATTCTTTTGGTCTCTATGTCATTTAGTTCTGCTCTGATCTTAATTATTTATTTTTCTCTACTAGTTTTGAGACTAGATTGTTCTTGTTTTTCTAGTTCTTTGAGATTTAACATTAGGTTGTTAATTTGAAGTCTTTCTATTCTTTTGATGTAAGCACTTATTGCAATAAACTTCCCTCTTAGTTCTGCTTTTGAAGTATCCCATAGGATCTGGTAGGTCGTGCTTGTATTTTCAATCATTTCAAGGAACTTTTGGATTTCCTGATTCATTGCTTCTTTGACACAAAGAGCACTTTTTTAATTTCCATGAATTTGTATAGATTCCAAAGTTTCGTTTATTATTAATTCCTTATTTTATTCCTTATAGTCTGAAAGTATACTTGATAGAATTTCAATCTTTTAAATTTCTTGAGACTTAATTTATGACCTACCATGTGGTCTGTCCTGGAGAATGATCCAGGTGCTGATGAGGAGAAAGTGTGTTCTGTCGTTGTTGGATGAAATGTTCCATATATGTTTGTCAGTCCATTTGGTGTAAGGTGCTGTTTAAATCCAATATTTATCTGCTATTTTTTTGTCTAGATGATCCGTACAGTGCTGAGTGGTGGGTTAAAATCCCCAACTATTATTGTGTTGGGGGTCTCTCCCCTTAGATCCAATAACAGTTGCTTTATATACCTGGGCACTCTGACAGATGTGTGTGTGTGTGTGTGTGTGTGTGTGTGATTGTTATATCTTCCTGCTGTATTGATCCTTTTATCATTATATAATGTCCTTCTTTGTCTCTTTTATAGTTATTGGTTTGAAGTCTACTTTATCTAATATAAATATGGCCATCCCTGCTTGTTTTGGGTTTCCACTTGTATGGAATAACTTTTTCCATCCCTTCACTAGTAGTCTATCTGTGTCTTTATTGGTGAAGTAGTTTCTTGCAGGCAGTTTATAGTTGGGTCTAGTTTTTTTTTAATCCATTCAGCTAGTCTATATCTACAAAGTAGGGAATTTAGTTATTTTACATGCAGGGTTGTTACTGATAGGTATTTCCTTGTTTCTGCTGTTTTATTAATATCTGTATGGCTGTTTTATGTTTCTTATGTCCCTTTCTGTTGGGGACCTGTAGCCCCACACCCCTTCTTGTGTGACCAGGCCTACATGACAATATGCT
>NW_007738986.1:0-10828 GCF_000696425.1 Galeopterus variegatus
TTTTATGATTAAAATTAATTCATTTAATGAAAAAGACTGGCAGAGAAGGGGAAAATTGGGCATTCTAGGCAGAGAAAAGTCTTTGAGCAAAAGCTCAGAGATGGAGTATCAGTGATGCTTACGCTCACATGCAAGTAAACAAATACCAGATTAACGAGGTGCTAAAGCCAATTGTTTCTAAATTTCAGTGTGCATCTGAGTCACCATGCGCTTGTTAAAACCCATATAGCTCATGGTTCCTGATCTTGCATGTCTGGGTGGGGCCCAAGAATTTGCTTTTTCTATACTCTCTACATGATGCTGATTCTGCTGTTCAAGTAGGTGCCATACTTTAAGAAACATTGGCCTAAAATTTAGGCCCTAAACACATAGGGGGTACTTTTTCTCATCTTATAGTAGCTGATTGGGGTGGCAGTTTAGGCTTCAACAAAGCTATAAGGAGCCCTGAATTTGAATCTGTCTTCTTAGACGTCCTTAGTTGATTGGTTTTCATCCTTACGCTTGAGGTCTCATGGTCACGAGATGGCTGCTGCAGCTCCAGACCCCATGTCTTTTCCAAGAGGACAAAGCCAATAGTTGAAAGGCCTCTTGAGGTCTAGGCTCTGAAACTCACATAATCTCACTTCTCCCAGATTCTGTTGGTAAAAGCAAGTCACAAGGACAGACAGCTTAGATTTGAAGGTATGGAGAATCAGACTTCACCTTTGGATGGCAGGCTCAGCAGAGTCACATTACAAAGGGGTGGATATATTGGGATGGGATGAATTTGCAGCCATTAAAAACTCTACCACATCTGCCTTCTGGCTATAAATTATTCACCTTCCTTCCATAGCAAATTGAATATACCCTGCCCTCAAGCCCCTATAAGTCTCACTCCAATTATAGCATCAACATCCAGAGTTTCATGGTCTAGACCAGGTCTGGATGTCACAAGGCTCCTCTTCATCTAAAGACAGGTGAAGTAAAAAAGACAAGTTGTCTTAACTCTCACACACCCAACATACAGTGACGAGACGATATACATACAATATCCATGAAAAGGAGGAACACAAGGCACATGACAATCACTGGTCCACAGCAATTCTGAAATCCAGCCAGGCACATCCTGTTCAGTCCCTCTACTTTGGGGACAGGAGATATTCCTTCATTAGGGCCTGGCTCTGCTTCCCTGGGGGTGCCCCAGTTCATCTTTCTCTTTAGCTCCTGGCTCCACCCTCTGAGCTCCTGCCTCTGCCCTTGGAGATTCTCCTTTCTCATAAGAATTATTTACAGCTGAGTAGCTTTCTTTTCCTGCTTCCTGCTCATAAATTCAGAAGCCCTGAGGACCCTGCATTTTGAACTGTCTCAGTCTCTTTTAGTCCCCACTAGTGGTACTCTTGTTAATACAATTCCCTTAAATATTATGCATTTCCTATAATTCGTATCTGGGGGCACTTAATTTCTCCCAGAATACTGGGATGGGAGGAGTTTATGCCATGAAGCAATCTACCACAGGAATCTTCACTGCCTCTCACTGCATCTGTCCCATAAGTGGCTTCATATGTCTTCTGAAAGCTTATTATTTACGAGCCCATTCTATTTTCTTGTTGGTCAGAGATTGTTTATTTGCAAAGATAGGAACCACTCAAAATAGCTCAGGTAAGGTTGGGGATGGAACAGATGCCACAGAAATGAAATGGTGTTAGACCTCATGGAACCTGGAGCAGGGAGGGACCAGGAAAATACCTTTCTCTCATTTAATTTGTTTCTCTCCTTCTTCAGCAAGGTCTTTCTTCTACACTTCTCTCTCTCTCTCTCTCTCTTGCCTGCTTCATTCTTCTCTTGAAATCCACTTACTCTGCATCCTTGTGGCTTCTTTTCTTCCTGATAATTTTGGTCCATGACGTGCAAGCAAGAGTCTGCAGGTCTGTTGGGAGAGTGGCATGAAAGAGGAGCTGGCCAATAGTGACTTGCTGTGGGGGCCAAACTGGACCCAGAACCCACCACCCTTTAACCAGAGGCTTCATATCTCTTAGATCATATTTTCATGAAAGAAAAATGGGTCTCTGGCTTCCCCTGGATCAGTTGCAAATGTCAGGGAAGGTGTCACATGGTACAAAACTGACTTCCCAGATGTGCCTGCAGCTGGTATTGTGGGTGCGGAGAAGTTCAGGGGCTGCTGGAACTTGGTCATGACCCACCCTGGGGTGTTGGGCCCAACAAGAGGCCTCCAATGAGCCTCCCAGTGTTCAAGGTAAGGGGACCTCAAGGAGACACAGCATTGCTGGCCAGTCCATCAACCCTGCCCATGACAACGCTTTCCTCAAAAGCGGCTGTTCTGCTCCCAGAAGGGCAAGCCGTTCCCTCTTTTGGTGGTGAGGTGCTCTCTATCCATGGGGGGAGGCTTGTGTCCTGGCTTTTGTGAGCTGTGAGACCATTGTGTCATCTCTCTGAGCTTCCATTTCTTCATCTGCAGGATGGGGACCTGTTTTAGTCCGTTTTGTGTTGCTATAACAGAAATACCTGACACTGGGTAATTTATAAGGAAAAGAGGTTTATTGGCTTATGATTCTGGGACAGCTGCATCTGGCATGGGCCTCAGGCTGCTTCTACTCATGGTGGCAAGTGGCAGGCAGCCGGCGGGTACAAGCAGATCACATGGTGAGAGGAAGCAAGAGAGAGAGAGAAGGTGCCAGGGTCTTTTTAAGCAACGAGCTCTCGCGGGAACTAATAGAGTGAGAGCTCACTCATTAATCCCCCTCCCCCAGGGAGAGCATTAATCCATTCATGAGGGATCCGCCCCCATGACTCAATCAGTTTCCAACACGGCCACACTCAGATTTCCATGTGAGTTTTGGAGGGGACAACACATCCGAACTCCATCAGGACCTCACACATTGTGGTGGGGGGTGGATGGCGGCAAAGGTAGCAAATGTCAAGTGCCCAATCTGGCACTGAAAATACTAAGAAATGATGGCTGGATCAGAAGAATGATAATAACTATTTGTGACGTCTATTGTAAGTATCACAGTAGTTGCTGCCCCCTGGCCTGTGCGACTTCAGAGGATGAGAAGTAGAGCCTCTTCGGGCCTGGGGACATGAAACATGGTCTCAGGGTGTCGTGTGACTCAGCCAATGATACCTTTGGCCTCCTCAGTGCAGGAGGATGGACAGCAGGCCTCAGAGCATCCAACAGCTCCCAACACCAGCCGCGGCCTGGAGGGAGGAGGGGAGGTGTCTCTGATACGGGGCTCCCAAAAAGCCTCTTCACTCACTCCCAAGGTCAGCCAGGCCCCCAGTGGGGGACCAGGGGCCAGCACCCCAGAGTAAGTCACAGGATGCTCTGGCCGAATTCTGGGGACAGATATCTCATTGAGGGGTTTTGCAGACCCCCTTTCTCAGCCTTCCGGTTTGTGACTGCAGCCTGCTTTGGGCACTCCTGCTGGAACATGGGGTTAGGACTGAGCCACTTACTTTCTGGATTGAGAATTTGGGTGACCCATATGGCAGCTGTTGTCCGTCCTGCCTCTAAGGTCTAAATGAGATTGCCTTTATGCCCTTTGTTCCAAGACCTGGTGAAGTTCAAAGCTTTCTCCTATATTTTTGCTAGTTCCCAGTAGGGATTGGCGGGGAGGTAAGGGGAGATGCTCAGCTCTCGGAGTCTCTTTTCTTCCTGAGCCCTAGCTCCCTGGAGGTGCTGCCTCTCTGACCCTGATGTGAAATCTGCCTGATTTCCAGAACAGCAGGACAACACGTATTCACAGAAAGCATTCATGAGTCTAGTATCTTTTACTGAAAGTTGTTTGGAAAACCTGGGGGGTGGACCTCATCTCAGAATGCACAGCCATAAACCTTTCCCTGGCTGCTTCCTGCATTTCCTTGCAGTGTAGTACAGTGGTTATGACCATGGACTTGGAGCCAGGCTGCCTGGGTTTGAATCCCAGCTATGCTACTACTTAGTAACTGCAGGATCCTCAGCAACTTCCTTTCCATCTTGGTGCCTCTATCAATTGGAGATATGAAAGGCATCCGTCCTACATGGTTATTCTGAGGCTAAGACAAATGAAAAGAGATAATATGTGTAAAGTGCTCACAATGATGCCTACCTCGTAGGAAGTTCCACACAGGTGAAGGATAAATGTGACCCCAATTATGCTCTTCAATCTCACTTTAACACTGGGGCTTATGAGATGATTTACCTAACAGGGTGGCCCTGAGGATGAGCCACATGTATCACAGACATTCGCTTTTGGCTTTGGGAGGTGGTGCGCACTTTCAGGCATCCAACTCCCGTTGCATTTGGGCGGGAATTCTTAGTCGCCTGTGCTGTGGGTGAACCTAATCCCATCTTCTGCCATGGAAGCCAATGAGGGGACTTAGAGTTCTCCCTCCCCACCCCATGGTGGTTGAAGCTCAGACCCGTGACCTTGCCTCCATGTACTGAACGCTGCCGCTCTATATCCTGTGCAGATGCAGAAACAGACTGGAAGTCCTTCCCAGCGGTGGCAGCAGCAATGTGCCCCAGCCTCCCAGCCCATTAATGTGACGTAGCTGTGGGTCCTGACCTGTGGCCACCCTTGGCTCCTGCCACTTTGCCGAGTCCGATTCCCCAGCCTTCCCAACAATTCTGTAAGCTGCCCAATCTCATCTGTGGCAGAGACTTTTGAGTCCCCGCCCCCCGAGTTATCTTCCTGCTAATGCAGTAATGGAATATTTAGCTGGGCTGATGGCTGCTCAGAATACAACTGCCTCCCCAGCCTCCCTTGCCCAGGTGTGGCCATTGACAGCTGCGGACAATGGGTGAGAGCAGAAGCAGGGTGTGCACCTTCCGGGTGCTGCCTTTTGAGGAAGAAACAGCCCTCCCCTTCCCTTTCTCTCCTCCCCGCTGGCTGGAGTGCGGATATGGAGTGAGATTGCCTGGACCTCGTGCTGAGAGCAACACCCAGGGCTGGGGAATCCACAAAACAGGGCCTCAAAATGTGAAGCAGGACCACTACTATGGTTTGAATGTTTGTGTCCCTCCAAAATTCATGTTGAACCTTAATCCCCAATGCAATAGTACTAAGAGGTGGGGCCTTTAGGAGGTGATTAGGTCACCAGAGCAGAGGGAGCCCTCATGAATGGGATTAGTGCCCCTTATAAAAGGGCTTGAGGGAGTCAGTTTGGTCCCTTCTGCCCTTCCACCAGGTGAGGATGCAACAAGAAGGTACCATTTATGAAGCCCTCAGCAGATGCTGAGTCTGCCAGCACCTTGAACTTGGACTTCCCAGATTCCAGAACTGTGAGAAACAAATTCCTATTGTTTATAAGTTGCCTAATCTAAACTATTTTGTTAGAGCAGCCCAAACAGACTAAGACAAGCACCATAACATTTTGGCTTCTTACTGAGAAAGAAAAAAATTCCCGTCTGATTTAAGCCTTTGTTATTCCTGGGCTCTCCTTTTTAGTAGCCATGTGCCTTCTATCTAGCTAATAGACCTCTAATAGATATCCTCTACTGCTTTAGCTAGCCAGAGGTGTTTCCTCTGCCTTTTCTTTCTTTCTTTTTTTTTTTCCCTTCTCTCTCTCTTTCCTTTCTGTTCTTTTTAGTAATGAAGCACCTCGATTGCTGCAATATATTAGGGACGAATTGCTCACATTCCTTTGTGCAGATCAGGTATCCATAAATATTCGATCTTCCTCATCGAGCTGCAAAGTCTTCCCCCTCACAGGGCAGCGTCCTTCCTTACTCTGAGGCTTTGGCACCAGACCCACAAGTTCCTACCTTCCTTCCCAGCATATCTTTTATCAAAAAATATTTTGACAAAATATTGTCAAAATATTTTTTTCCAAACAATGTTGCAGTTCCTCCAATGAGGAGCTCTGATGCCAGCTGTTAAGTTAATAAATTTCCTCCACTCTCGTCTGTTTGTTTTGTTTTGTTTTGCCTGTGAGCCTGGAGTCCAGCATTTCTGTTCCTTTGATCTCTAAATGGAAAACAAAATCCAAGGAACCTGAACCCATGGGAGGCATGCTTGGTAGAGCTCAGCAGCCCTCAAGCCAAGCTACAGCACTGGTGGCAAATTGGAGAACTTCAGATCTGGAAGGGCCCTGAAAGGCCAGGTGGGGAAAGTGAGGCTGTTGCTGGATGTCAAAGATGGACCAGAGGCCATACCAGAAGTTCTCCTTCCTGGTGAGCAATTCTGCTGCGGGGCCAAAGAGTCTTCTAGGTTTTTCTTGTGCATGAGCAGGAGGAACACAGAAGAATCAGATATGGGTCCTGCCCTACAGAGACTCAGAGACTCAGAGAGGAGCTGGGACATGCTCCCCACAGTCAATATCACATGGCAGAAAGTGATCATGAAAAAGAGAGCTTGGGCACTCAGGAGGGGAGGGCTGCTTGTTTCAGAAGGAGCACAGGGAGACTTCCTGGAGGAGGGGCCATTTTAGTTGGTTCTGGAAGGATAAGAAGGTTAAAATATGTGATTCAGGAGGAAGGTTCCAGGAAGAGGCAACTGTTCATGCCACAAATGTTTATTATGCTTTCATGTGCTGGGTCGATGAACATGACAGACGTGATTCTGTCTCCAAGAGTTTACAATCTAGCAAAAGAGACAGTGAGTAAACAACTAATCACAAAAATCAATACCTAATTATAATTGCAATGGATGCTATGAAGAAGAGGATCAGGAGGCTGTAAGACTATCTAATAGGACCCAGTTTGGATCAGAGAAGGTTCTCCAGAAAGCTGTCATTTCATCTGAGAACCAGACAATATGTGGGAGTTTTCATATCAAGGATTGGTGGACTCTTAGAGAGTTGCTGCCAGCAGAGGCACAGTTCTCAGCAGGGGGAGAAGGCTGGCATGCCAGTTCAAATGAACTATAGCAAAAGGGGGTGTGGCCAAGCCTGCCAGTTGCCCCACCTCTCGTTTCTCCCTTTCTTACCTGACTCCAGAACTCCAATTTCTCTGCTGGGCATGTAGCCAATTCTGAACAAAGACTACATTTCCCAGACTCTCTTATGCTAGGTGTAGCCATGTGACTAAATTGTGACAAAAGTGTGTAAACAAAAATGGAGTGAGCAACTTTCAGGAAGTGTCCTTACGTGGAGTGAGAGTGCTGTCCTCCTAGTGGCTGGAATGCAGATGTGATGGCTGGAGCTCAAGCAGCGTAAACAAAAATGGAGTGAGCAACTTTCAGGAAGTGTCCTTACGTGGAGTGAGAGTGCTGTCTTCCTAGTGGCTGGAATGCAGATGTGATGGCTGGAGCTCAAGCAGCCATATTGAACTATGAGCTGGGAAGCTTTGTATTAAGGATAGTGAAGCACCAAGCTGGAAGGAGCCTGGTCTTGATGGTCATAGATCTTCTGTGCCTTCCCAGGACTTCCTTCTAAAGTTTAGTCAGTTGAGAAAGACCAAAAACAAATAAAAACTTCTCTCTTATTTAAGCTACTTAAAGCTGAATACAACCTAAATGGATAATATGGACTTAATGGATAATGCTGGGTAGCTCACACAGTCACAGAAAGAGCTAAGCAACTGGGAAATCTTCAGGGAGAACTTACCACAAAATGATGAAACTCACAGTGTTGTATGGTGCAGGGGGTGTATGTTAGCCAAAGTACTTATATGGCATGGGTCTAAAACTAATGAATCAGGAGATAATACAAGATGCAAATATTTTCAAATATGGAAGTAAATACCCCAAAAAGCAGCAGTTGAAAGTAGTCGCTTCTGAGAGTGGGGATGAGAGGAAGGTAGGAGGAAACAAGATTTGCTTTTTTTTTTTAAAGCACTATCTGATTTTTTAAAACTATACTCTGAAAATATAAAATTTAGGAAAAACCTGACTTGGATGTGGTCTTTCTCTCCTTTGAACCCCCAAATCACATGGACAGCTTTCTCCATGGGTAACAGAGACTTTATAGTCAGAGAGACCGTGGTTGGAGTGTAATTGGATCCACCACTTTCTAGTTGTTTCCTAGGGAAATGACTGTCTGAGCCTTAGTTTTCTCATCTATATAATGGGTATAATTTGTTGCTGTAGAGAATTAATGTAGGTAGATGCCTGGCAAGTGTCTGGCACACGGTCCTGCAGATGATATTTGCCATGGTTGTTACTTATATTATTTGTTCTAGATTAGTTATTCATGAGCTTGCCTTATCCCTCTACCACAGTGGTTCTCAAACTTGAGTATTCATTAGAGTCAGCTGAAGGGCTTGTTAAAAGACATATTGCTGGCTCCCAGCCTTTTGATTCAGTAGGTCAGAGGTGGGGCCGAGAATCTGCATTTCCAACAATGTCCCAGGCAATGCTGAAGCTGCTGCTGCTAGTTCAGGGACCACACTTTGAGAACCGCTGCTCTGCTACATAAGCTGTTTGATGGATGAGCCCAAAGTTGATCTTGGGAAACAGACACAAAAGAAGATGATTTGAAGAGCTCTGGCAAGCTTCTTATAGACTCAGAGCTAAGAGAGCTATGGAAGCTAGGGGATCTTACAGACTCAGAGCTAAGGGAGCTATGCCTTGGTGGTGAAATCTTTGGGGAAGGTTTCACAAATAAGTGATACTTGCGTTGAGTCTTGGAGGACCGGAAGAAATTTGCCAGGGTGGCTAGACAAAGAGCATCCACAGCAGAGATCTCCTTGTGCAAAGGCAAGCTAGCAGGAGAAAATATGGCACGGGGACCTTCCTTAACTCCCAAGGCATCTCTGGAAGGCACACTGGAGTGACTTGAGAACCGCTGCTCTGCTACATAAGCTGTTTGATGGATGAGCCCAAAGTTGATCTTGGGAGACAGACACAAAAGAAGATGATTTGAAGAGCTCTGGCAAGCTTCTTATAGACTCAGAGCTAAGAGAGTTATGGAAGCTAGGGGATCTTACAGACTCAGAGCTAAGGGAGCTATGCCTTAGGGCGCTATGCCTCGGTGGTGAAATCTTTGGGGAAGGTTTCACAAATAAGTGATACTTGCGTTGAGTCTTGGAGGACCGGAAGAAATTTGCCAGGGTGGCTAGACAAAGAGCATCCACAGCAGAGATCTCCTTGTGCAAAGGCAAGCTAGCAGGAGAAAATATGGCATGGGGACCTTCCTTAACTCCCAAGGCATCTCTGGAAGGCACACTGGAGTGATTGGGTCATTTGGGAGACTGTTTTTTGCACATTTGGAGATCTCTTTGAAGGGCTGGAGTGATGAGCAACATACCTAGTAAGGTGTGGGGAGGTCAGCTCCTGGAGCAGGCAGCTAGAGCCTTGAAGCTAAAAGGCTGCCTTCATGCCCTGCAGACAGCACGTCTTTGATGCCTTGCCATGGATTTCACTGATGTTATGCAAATAGAGAGAACATTGCAGAGACACATAAGAAAGTCTCTAATCCCAGTACTGCTTGTTCCATGGACACATTTTCACATTCTTCCAGTAGATGTAGCTTAGAGGCTTAAACACTGGCATTTTCAGTTCATACTTGGTAGGGGCAGCAGGGCAGACTATATAAAATGAAGTCTGGATCCGAAAACCCATGATGCAAGTTCACCCAAGGATCCAGTCTTCTCCTTTGGAGGCGTCATCTCTCCCCCACTCTCCAGCCCCTTCTTTTTTCCCATTTCCATCATGCCTATTGCCTGTTTCCTGCACTGCTGTAAATCTGACCTGGAAGAACACAGCTACTCTCCTGCAATAGCAATTACATATTAATGGCAGATCAGCGTCAATGCACACAGGTGGTTTCTAGGCATTTGAAGGTGCCCATGATGAGCTCAGGGTCCCAAGGGGCTGCTGGGGACCCACACCTCTCTAGGGGAACTGCATGTTGAGGCCTCCAACTGTCACCGCCTGTGTCCGTGTCACATGTCAGTTCAGCACCTGTTGTGGGTGAGGCTCCAGCTAGTTGCTGAAGAGGTGATGCCATGGCTGTCTAATGACCTTTCTTAGCAAATGCCTACTATGCACAGTCCCTGCACCAGGGTCTTTCTGTTCTTGTTTTGTCCTCTGATTTTCCATATGAGGTAGGCACTATTATACCCATTTCATAGAGGAGAAAAGTGAGCTTTGAGCAGTTAAGTAAGCAAGGCAGCCGAGAGGGAGTATAGCGTAGGGTTGAAAGTGCAGACTCTGCAAGCAGCCTGCCTGAGCTCAAATCTCAGCTCAGTGCTGACCAGCCATGTGACCTTGGGTAACTTGCTTGACTCTCTGTGCACCTGTTCCTTGTTGGTAAAAGGAGAAGCAACGTACCTTTCTCACAGGGTTTCAAGGGCTAAGCCAATATACGTAAAGCAGAACACTGGAGGGCATGTATGCTGTACACATGTCAGTTATTACCATTATTAAATTAATTCATGAACAGTGAGTGGACAAACCCATGCTGCTCGTTCTAATCTTCGTTCTGCCCCACTCCCCCTGAGGTTGGTTTCTGGGAGGTGGAGGAATAAGGACATGAGGGATCAGGAAGTTGTCCCCCCGCCCACCCCCCTGCCTGGGGCCTGTACCTTAAATTCAGACTGACTTGGATTTGAATCCTGGCTGGGTGACCTTGATCAAGACTCCTGACTCTCTGAGTCTTGGCTCCACATCTTTAAAATGTCGTGTCATGGAGTGACTGTGAGGATTGACTAAAACAATGTCAGCCTAGAGTTGGGGATAAGAGCCAGGCTCTGGAACCACATTGCTTAGGTTAAATTCCCAGTTCTACTGTTTTCCAGCTGCATGACATTGGGTAAGTTACTTTCTCTCTGTGCCTCAGTTTCCTGGTCTGCACAATGGGGATGATAATAATCCTCACATCTGAGAGCCATGAGGGGGATGAGATGAACTGTCCCATGCAGAGCTCTTTGCACAGTACTTGGTACATAGTAAGCACCACACAAGGGTGG
>NW_007738986.1:11560-37472 GCF_000696425.1 Galeopterus variegatus
CTGTCCCATGCAGAGCTCTTTGCACAGTACTTGGTACATAGTAAGCACCACACAAGGGTGGGCTGAGAGTCATCATGTGCCCACTACAGGCTGGGCACGTAGTAGTTGCTCAACAAACAGTAGCAGTGAAGAGGACAGTGCTGCAAAAGGCTTTTCTTTTGCCAACTGTAAAGTATCTGGGCTAAGAATCTTCAGTCCTGACTGCGCATTAGAAAACTTGGGAAATTTTTTAACTGCCATCATGCAGGACCCACATCCCAGAGACTCTTAATTAGCCTACACAGGGCCTGATGTCAAATGAGTTTTAAACAGCTCCCCAGGTGACAAGCAACCAGATTGAGAAGCACTGAGAAAATAACCAAAGGGATATTTTAACTAGATGGATCAGGGCAGGCCTTTTTGAGGTGACACTTGAGCTGAGATCTGAATGCTGAGAAGGAGGGAGCCAGGAAAAGACCTGGGGAGGGAAGAGTTTCAGACAGAAAACAGAGCAGGTGCAAAGGTCCAGAGGCAGGCATAAGCTTGTTGTATTGGAAGAAGAGCAGAAAGTCCAGGGTGGCAGAGAGGTCCGTGTGTGAGAGGATGGTCAAGGACCCAAGCCAAGATGGCAAGAAAAAGAAACTGAGTCCCCCTCTGACCAGAGGGACTGAGTTTTGCCCTTGGAACTGGCAGAGAGCAGTTGGGTGTATCCATCACTCATGTCCACAGCCAATTTAGGTCCCTCAAGTGTCCTCAAGTTGGGAAAGTGGGACTTCCTTGGAAAATCTATGCTGATCCAGGCCTCAAATTCCAGGGAGAGCTCCATCCCGGCCACTCTCAGAAGCTGGTCATTGGCCCAAGAAGGATCCTTTGGGAGAGCAAGATGGGGAGTTATTACAGGGTCTGGAGAGGGATGAGGGGGAGAGGGGCTGGGTGAGTGCTCCCCTGGGGGCCATCACAAAGGCCACTTGGGCTGGTGGCTGCTCTGGCAGTGAGAGGCAGCAGGGCTGCCAGGAAAATGCCAGCCTCCTGTGAAGTCTTAATTAGCCAGCTCCCGCCGCTGCTGGGTAAAGGCTTGGTGGGGTGCAGGTGTTTTTATTTTCTAGGACAATTATCTGGAAAGTGAGGGCAAGAGCATCGGTGGATGTGTCTGCAGCTTTGTGTATGTGTTGTAAGGAGCACCTGTGTGTGTGTCTTGTGTAGAATGGCATGACTGTGTCACATCCTCATGGAGAGTGTCCTGCTGGATGTATGTGTTCGTGTGTGCTTCTCAATGTCTGTTTGCATGTGTTTCTGCCTTACTCTTGCAACAGCATGTATGTCTGAATATATCTTAACCGTGTAGGACTATGTGTGGTTATGTTTGTAGGTCTGTGCATGTGTATATGTGAATACACATGTGTGCCCATGACCAGCCTTCCAGAGCTGGCTAGTCCCACTTCTGTGCCTCTGTTTCCTTGGCTGTCGAGTGGGGCTGCAGGTCTCAGTCCTGGGGCCACGCAGCATTTGTCCACTGTGTTGATATCTTCCCTGATGGCTTAGTCTTGTGAGGAACGTGTCTCAGGCCAGCTCCTTTGTCCAGGGCAGTCGACTGGCCACTCTCCAGGCCCTGTCAATGTAGGTGCTTCCTACCACATGGGCCGGGTGAGGCCCAGCTGCATCCGGGCCCATGCTGACATGCACTGGGACTGCGAGGCCTGGTGGGGACCTTCCGGGCCTGGTGCTTTGTGTATATGTGGAGGGGGTGCCACAGGAAGAGCTTCCAGCCCCTGTGCCTGTGCGTCCTCCCAAACAGCGGGGGCTCTGGCTTAGATGCTTTGTGGGGCTCAGGGAAGTGTTATCAGGTCAGGGGAGGATCAGAGGATATGAGACCTTGGGAAGCCTTTCTAGCCATCAACAGGGAGTGGTGCTGGGTTTCCATGGAAACGCTATGCAGGTTATGCCTGATGGCTTCGCTCTGCCACTTGTCTAGCATGAACTGAGCATTTGCTCTGGGCCAGGCCTTGACCTTGAGCTAGTATCAGTGCAGCAGCAATAATGATAAAGCACTTCCACCCACTTAGCTCACTGGCCTCAGTTCCTGTGACTTGCTCCTTCCCACCATGTTGCTGCCCCACCAGCCGCCTCTGGTTCCCGAGTCTCACCACCTCAGTCTCTCCTCAGGGCCTTTGTATGTGCTGCTCAGTCTTCCTAGAACACCTTTCCTCTGGCTCTTCATGTGGCTGGCTCCAGCTCATCCAGGTCTTGGCTTAGATGTCACCTCCCCAGAGAGACCTGCCTCATTCCCCCCTCTTGACGTCATGCCTCCATCACTTTCTGTCACGTCGTGCTTCAGAGTATGTGAACCCATCTGCCATTGTCTTGTTTTTCATGTGTTTATTCTGTCTTCCCCTTCTGGAATATAAATTCCTTGAGGGCAGGGCCCTTGTCTGTCTTGTTCAACTCCTTAATTCCAGGATCAGTGTCAGCATGTAGTACATGCTTAATAAATATTTATTAGCAGTTTAACAAATTTATTGAACACTAGCTATATGCCAGGCACTGAGTATTATCTCATTTCAAACTCACAATAAACTGAGCTATTAGCATCCCCACCTTATTGAGGGGAAGTAAATTCAGAGAGGTTAAGAAAGCTATTTAAAGTCATGCAGCTAGTAAGTAGGAGAATCAGGAATTTTATCCAAGTCTGTCTGATGTAGCTGCATGCTCTTAACATTCTCCTCTGCTATGATCAGGAGACAGGAAGAGTAATAAAAGTTTGCCAAGGAGACAGACAGCTGTATAAGTTATCTATTGCTGCAAAACAAACCACCCCAGAACTTAGTGGCTTAACACGGCATCTGTTGATTGCTCAGGACTCTAGGGTTTGGCAATTTGGGCAAGGCTCAGCAGGAATGACTCCTCTGCTTTATGTGGTATTGCTGGACAAGATTTAAGGAAGTTGGCAGGTTGGCTGGGGGCTGGGTGATCCCAGAAAGCCTCACTCACAAGCCTGGAGATTGGCTGGGGCTGTCAGGTGCCTCAGTTTGCCTCCAGGTGGCCTCTCTAGGTGTTTAGCTCAGGCATCCTCATATGAGCAGCTAGATTTCAGGACAGCAAGAGCCTCTTGTAGAAGTCATTCAGTGTCACTTCTGCCACATTCTATTGATCAAGGCAAATTACAAGGCCAGCCCAAATTCAAGAAGCGGTGAAAGAGACTCCACTTTTTGATGTGAGATGCTACAAAGGATTTCATTTTTAATCTACCTCAGTGCCTCTGTTTGATCATAATTACTACTGCACACACAAAATACACTCACCTTCTCCCAAGACTTCCCCAAAGTCTCATTCCATATGTCATCGGAGTCCACGATCTTGTGGGGTATATTTGAGGAACAGATCCTCTTCTCCAAATCCCTGTCCTCTACAGAGGATGCCCATGGGGGCTAACAGCAGATGTGTCACTGGCTTCTGATTTTCAGGCATTGTGCATCTTGGGTTCAGCACATCACCTTGTGCTGGAGACGAAGCCCGGCCAGTTCCCTCCAGAAGCCTCAGCACTTTGCCGATGCGTGGATGACATTTCCCCTGCATCCTATTTGGAAAAGCAGAAAAGGGATTTGTTTCCTCATTTTACAAAGGAGGTTGAGTGCCTTCCCGAATTCACTGGAATATTTCCAGAGACAGGAATAGGGGTCAGGGGTGCTGAAGTCTTAGTCCAGGTTGCTACCTCAAAATGTGGGTAATGCCAAGTGTTCTGAGGGCAACCCAGAGCCCAGGTCCCAGGGAAAAGTTGAAGCAGGATGATAAATAGACACCTATCCATCCATCCATCCATCTATCCATTCATTCATTCATATAATCCTTCAATCACAAACTATTGAGGAGTGACCATGTGCCAGGCATGGTACTAGGCACTGAGGATATGATCATGAATAATGCACAGCATCCCTGTCCTCTTAGATCTTACAGTCTGGTGGGGCAGACACACATTAAACATATAGCTGCAGGAATAAATATGTTATAGTTGTTGCAAACTGGGGCCTGACCCAGCCTGGGAGGGAGCTTCTCTTAGAAAGAGTCCTTTAAGCTGATGCTTAAAAAATGAGTAGTTTAAAAACTCATTAAAAAATGAGTTTACTAAATGAAGACAGAATGGAGAGAATAGTGTCATAGGCAGATGGAACAGCAACTGCAAAGGCTCTGAGGTTGGAATGTAGTTAGCATATTATTCAAGAAACAGTACAGCAGCCAGTGACCATTCGCTTAAAAAATGAGTTTACTAAATGAAGACAGAATGGAGAGAATAGTGTCATAGGCAGATGGAACAGCAACTGCAAAGCCTCTGAGGTTGGAATGTAGTTAGCATATTATTCAAGAAACAGTACAGCAGCCAGTGACCATTCCAGGCCATGGTGAGGAGGCTGGACTTTATCCTGGTCACAGTGGCAAGCATTTGAGTGGGGAGTGGCATGACAGGTCTGTGTTTTTAAAAAGCTCATTCGCCTTGCCCCATGGAGAGTAGATTGGAAGAAGGTCTGAAGTAGATGTTGGGGCTGATTGTTCACTGCTGCTTTGATCACTTGAGTTCCAGGTGACTTGTGCATTGTCTCATTTAATGACCCAACCAGCCTGTGAACTAGATACCATCAGGCCTGTTTTACAAATTTGGAAAGCAGGGCCAAGAGAATTTCAGTGAGTGACATAAGGTCTCTTAGCCATTTTGAACCTCACTGGGCTAGAGTAGATCCAGCCCTGCTCCTGGGTTTGGGTCCTGGCACGCAAGCACTGCCTTGCCTTTGCAGACCCACGCGGTTGCACACTGGCCCCCAGGCCTGGGCCCACTTTATATCCATCATCCTGCACCCTTGTAAACTCCACCAATAGGGAAAGCTACCTAGATGTGCCCTTGACTCTCTGCCTTCATAGGCACATCCAAATGGCATTACTGGCTTAACGTCTGTGTCCCTCTGTGAGCTCCAAGAGGTTAGCAGCCATATCTGTGCTGTTCCCCATTAGAACCAAGCACCGGACGTAGGAAGCGTTCCATGATTCCTGAATAAATGGCTGTTTCCCCAAAGGCTCAAGGCTTTGGAGATGCCAAAAGGTTAAAATGAGAACTGCCCTTTCGACTTCATTAAGTCCAACCCCCAAATTATTCAGGTGAGGGAGGCTCAGAGAGGGGCAAGGACTCATCCTATGTCACACGGCGAGTGGGCAGCAGAATGGGGGCTGGACCTCTAGTCCAATGTTCCTCCCTGGGTACCTGTGGCCTCACGGGCATCAGGGAGTAGGAGGGACCTTATGGGGAAGCTATCCATAGGTGCCTAAAGAGCTGTCTCCGAGGCCCCTGTAGTCTCCTTGGGGGCTGGGAAGAAGGAGGATTAAGTTCCTCATCTCTGTGGCCTTGTCTTTGTCAGTCAAAGACCGTGCTTGAGCTAATCCCCAAGGCTATCTTTGCCGCATCCACTCACATTCCAGGAGTCAGGACACTGTAATCCAAACCCCGTTGCCCACCCCCTGCATCCCATGTGGGGGACATGCTCAGGTTCCTAGGCTGGACAGTGACAGTGACTTCATATGGCAGCACATGCCCACAAGGTGCTCAACATGACTCCTCAGCCAACTTTTCTTATATGTGACATCTGAGCACATGTTGTCTATTTATTGTCATCTCCCCCACTGGAATGCTGCTTCATGAGGGCACACGCTTGTTTTGCTCACTGCTGCAACTTCAGTTTCTAGAACACTGCCTGACACATAGTAGATACTCAATAAATGTCTGCAAATGCCCAATTACACATCACACAGTGTACTGGCAAAGACTGGAGAGGGTTTGCTTTGGTGGAGCCATACTTTAAGCCCACACCACAGGATGGGTATGATGGCTTGGCCTTTTAACAGCTGTGTGATCCTAGGCAAGCTGCCTAACCTCTCTGGGCCACTGATCTTCATATGTGAAATAGTAATGGGCTGCTGATTTCCAGGCTTCACACTGAAAATCCACACTCAGGTAAAGAAAATGAGGCTCAGGACATGTGAGGCTTTTGCCCAAGGCCACACAGTTTGGAGTGGACTTGGAGTCAGGCTGCCCTAATGTTTAAATTCAGATCAGCCTGACTCCAAATCTACCAGTTCTCTCTGCCTGCTTCCCTCTATTTGTGCATCTGTCCCATGAGGACGTGGATGAGATTTGGCAGGCTGGCGCCACTCAGCTTCTTGGCCCTGGCATGCCTCTCTCCCGATGGCAGGGCCACCACCTGCAGCCGCAGAGCCCTGCAGCCTTCCCCCGAGGATGCCAGCAGAACAGGATGGCCACTCTTTCCAGACGCCACCCCACCACATGATTAAGGCTCATTTTCCTCAGCAGTGACCGGCAAGCATTTATTTCCTTTTAAAAGGACAATGTCAGTGGCATGTTTATGATTTAATTTTTGTTTTCTCCTCTGTAGCTCTGCACAAAACTGCTGGAGAAGAACAGCTCAGCCTCTGCCTGCTGCCCACTCTCAGAGTTGGTGACACTGGCCTTCTAGAGAGGCTCAGAGACAGACAACCTCTTCAGTGAGCCCCATCTTGCATGCCCTCTGATTTCTCTTAAAGATGGGCCACAGACCATGTTTGGCTATACTGGGAGGCCAGAGACCCCTGGGCCACCACCTTGGACCTGGGCAGAGGTGGCCAGGAGAGTCCTTCCCTCTATAAGGTGTGGCTTTGGGGACAGATAATTCTCCTGTTGTAGTTGTTTTTTGTTGTATTGTTGTTGTTTTTTTTGTCTTTTTTGTCTTTTTCCGTGTCCGGCAACGGATCGCAACCCTCAGTGTTGCCCCCGTACCGGACCGGGGACCGGCAACGGGATCGCAACCCTCGGTGTTGCTCCCGTGCCTCGCCCAGCCAGTGAGCGGGAACCGGTCTGTATGTGGGATCCGAACCCTCGGGCGGGAGCGCCGCCGTGCTTCCCAAGCGGCGCACTTATCCAGTGTGCCACCAGGCCAGCCCTGTTGTATTGTTTACATAACTTTTTAATTTGAAAATTTTGACTTTCAAATAGTTGCAAAAATAGCTCAGAAAATACCTACTTAACCCTTCACCCAGCTTCACCCAAAGGTAATATCTTCAGTAACCAAAGCGCCTTGTTAAAATCAGGAAATTGGCATTGGTACAATATTATTAAATCAGATTCAGACCATATTCAGATTGTTCCAGTTTTTACACGTACTCTAATTGTATTGTTTTTAATTTTCAACTTTTATCAGTTATCCAAGTGCCTAGTTTATAGTCATCTGGTTTAGGAGATTGGTTAAGACAAACCACAGTCTCCAGCCCTTCAACCCTCTACTACCTCTTCTCCAGAAACAGCCACTTACAATGCCTTCAGCCACCCACTCTGGTATTCAGCTTCCTATTGCTATATAATACGCTCGCATTGCTACATATATTTCTCAGTTTTAGGCATTATCCATTGCCTCCCTACTATAGGAGATGCAGTTTTAAATCTCTGTCCTCTCCTGCCCTTTAATCCTAAACTTCCATCCCTCCCATCCTCCCTAATTTTGGTGAGATTGGTATTTAGTGTTGTGACTATTGCGATTTGTTCATTTGCTTAGTTTTCTGTATACTGATTGCTAATTTTTCTAACCTCAAAGTCTTTGCCAATTGTTCGAATCTTTCTCAAAATTTTCATTCCCATCAGGCTTTCTATTGGTTTCACATCTAGAAAGAAGTCTTTCCTGGAAACTTCCAGTATCTCCTAGCCGGACTTTTTGCCCTCTGCAGCTGGCATCCTGGGATCTCCCTGCCCCTCACTTGAGGATCTGTTCACCAGCTCTGAGTTAGAGTTCCTGTTTCCTGCTCCACATTTCCTGTTTTTTGGTTTACTCCCTCAACTTGATGGAGCACATCCTTTAGTAGTTTCCTGAGAAAGGGGAAGTGGGAGGTAAATTTCTCAAGACCTTGCATATCTAAGGATATTTTTATATCTAGGCTTGACATAGAACCCTAGGTTAGGAATACTTTTCCTACAGAATTTTAAAACTTTTGCTCCATTGTATTCTCACTTACAGGGTTTCTGCTGAGAAGTTAAAGTCATGCTGATTCTATTTTTACCTCTCTGGAAGTTTGTAGACTCTCTAATGCTGCCAATGTCCTGAAATTTCCCATTGACCTTCCCTGATAGAAATCTGATGTTATCTGCTGCACTAAGTTCTTGTGGGTTGCTTTTAGGAAGTTTTCCTCAATTATTTCCTTGATATTTCCTCTCCACCATTTTCTCTGTCTTTCTAGAATGCCCGTGATTTGAGTATTAAAGTTGTGGTCCCAGTCCTATAATTTTTCTTTTATCATTTATCTCCTGTTTTCAATAATTTATCTTGCTATATCTTCTTGACAGATTGCCTCAGACCTTCCATTGAATTTTCTATTTCTGCTATCATATTTCTTTTTTCCTCTAAGAGCTCTTCTTGTTCTCTGTGTTCCTTTTTTATGGCATCATGTTCTTTTTTCATGGATGCATTATCTTCTGTTATCTCTCTTTGGATTAAGAGATTTTTGTTCTTATTATGTTTATATTATTATGATTTTTTTAATGTGTACCATCTCTTCTATTCAAGTTCTGCGAGTCTATTTGGGTTACTATGTTCACATCAGAGACTTTCAGGGATTCCCAATGGTGCTTCATTGTCTGCTCTTGATAGAGAGCCAGGCCCCAAAGTGAGTGGGAGGATTGAGCACTTAGGGGGACACTGGTGGTATCACTATCCTTAGATCTTTCCCCTCATTCTGTCAGTTCCCTAGAGCAGACTTTTCCATTCTCACGTCTGGAGGAAAGAGGTCAGGGCTGCCAGTGTTCTGGGAGGCAGAGTGGGATGCAATTTCAGCTTTCCATCTGATAGTCATTTAACCTCCTGCCCCTCCCTGTTCTCAGTATTGTGCCCACCCTCCCCTGTGCCAGTGCAGAAACACCCTGCTTTATGGTCACCAGAGAATAAATTTGTAGTCCTCTGTCAGGTGGGCAAGGTGGTCACCCTGCATGCAGCATGGAGCTGTGGAGAGGATCCGGGGATATCTAACTGCCTCTTCAATGCCTTTCTCTGACTACCCTTTCCTCTCCCAGGACATCTCCCTGCCTCCTGTTCTCACCCCCAGGAGCCCAGGGGGATGTGTTTATTTCCTCCTTCACTATGTTCCTGGGACTGACCTAGGTTGGACCCCCAAGGACAAGACCTAATCAGGCCAGAGAGGGAGCTCCAGTCCCAAATGGGAATAAGGCTCCTTGAACCTCAGGCACATGTCTCCAAGCCTCAGGGGCACTGCAAGATCATCAAGTTTGGGATTTCATGTTGCTTTCCAGAGATTCTACTTCCCTCATATGGCCAGTGGAAGATACAGTGCCTACTCTCTCCACTTAACAGGAATCTTAAAAGACAGACTGAAGTCAAAACTCCATGATTGGAATCTAAAAATAGCATAGAACACGTGAGCTCTCACTCCCACCTCCTGTACTACACCAGACATTGCTAATCAATCAGGACACTCTTTTCCACAAAGCCCAGAGCAGATTTTCTCACCTTGTCATTATTGACATTTGGACAGAATAATTCTTGATTGTGGGGGACTGTCCAGTATATTGTAGCATCCCTGGCTTCTACCCCCAAGACATCATTATCCCACTCTACTATAGTTGTGACAACCAAAAATGTCCCCAGAAATTGTCAAATATCCCCTGTGGGGCAAGATTGCCCTTGGTTGAGAACCACTGACTTAGACTTGGCCTCAGCATCCTTCTCAACACTCTACTCCAACAGCCGCTGCCAGCCAGAGCTTGCCCATGAAATGAAACCTCTTGGGCCAATAGAGCTGGGCCCACATAGGTTCAGAGCTTAATAGGTCAACAGCCTAATGTGACAACTCTGTGACTCAGCTTGAAAGCCTATCCTTTGAGGGCGACAGCAGCCCTAACCTTCCATTTCCTGAGAATAGAAAGAGAATGGTCTGGGCTAAGGGCTCCATCCCTGCAGTGTTAAGTCCCATGCTGACAGCCGGAGTCCCCATGGGGCCCCCAGAAATGTACAAGGGAGGGTGGTGGAGTTATTCTTTGCTTTGTCTGCAGAATGTGGATAGATGACATACTGGTGACCAGATGTGACCCAAACCTCTGTCTCTGCACAGTGTCTGGTTCCAAGCAGGGAGGTAGAATAGACTAGGGTGATCACCAAAGCATGGTCCTAGATATTGCTTCTGGATCATCCAGGGTGCTTGCTGACATGCAGGTTCCTGGACCCCACTACCGATCTGCTGTATCAGCTTCTTTAGTAGTAGGGCCTGAAATTTGCCTTATTTGCCAGCTCTCTAGGTGAGAAAACTAGTACAATGGTTAAAACATACAGACTTTTGTCTTGATTGAAATCCTGATCCTGCTTGCTGGTAATATACTTGTATAGCCCAAGTAGTTAATATTAATAAGAATAGCTAATATTTATTGAGTGCTTGTTATGTGCCAAACATGGTGCTAAAACTGACCATGCATTAGCCCAGTTAATCAACCACTCTATATGGAAAGTTCTATTTTTAATTCCCACATTTTAGATAGAAAACTAAGGCTCAGGGAGGTTAAGTGTTTTGCTCAAGATTGCACAACTTGAATTTGAACTGGGTTGTCTCATGCAGCACTCTTTGCAGTTACACTAGAATCTAAAAGTTGAGCACAGGCTCTAACATTGCCACAGGATTGACACCCAGTAGTGTTCTTTGCCCTCACCCAGGAGGAGACCACTGGGATGACTCAGCAGGGGCTGCCACACTCTAGGGCTTGGGTTTAGCAGCAGATAGAGTCCATGAAGACCAGCTTGAGGGTGGATGGACCTTGGTCACTATCCTGACCCTCCTAGTCTCCAGTCCCTAGTGAAGACACCACTGGGTCTTAGAGCCAGGAACCTAGTAAGCTCCAGGAATGAGGTCTGAGAACTTGAGACCATTCTGAAATTTTGAGATTTCTCCTCTCTGTCCCCGTACTGAATTCCTCAGAGCCACACTGGCTGTCATCTGAGAAGGAAGAGGCATCTTGCAAAAAAACATGAAAGCAGGCTCAATGCTTATGACAGAAGATTCTCAGATCCTTCTAGACAGTAGGCTCTTCTGCCAGGTCAATAGAGGGAGTGTGTGTGTGTTGTGGGATAAAGATTTACTCATTCATTCAATAAATATTTGTCGAGGACTATTTGTGTGTTGTGTCTCCAGTCTCTAACCCAGTTAGAGGCAGAACATTTTACATAGTGCCACTTATTAAGTATTTATTATATGCCTGGCACTTTGAGTAAATTAAATAATCCTATTTTACAGCAGAATAGGTAAGAATGTGGATTTTAGAATTGGATGTCTTGGGTCTAAATCCTGACACTGCTCTCTGCTAGTGATGTGACCTTGGACAAGGTTCTCTGTTTCTGTTAACTTCAATTTCCTTGCCCACAAAATGGTCATCTTGCCAGAAAATGCTCTCAGAGAACCTTGTACTTCTGTATCACATAGCATTAATCTTCATTGCAATTATATTATTTGTGTGCTTATCTTATTAATGACTGTGTCCAATAATAATAATAACAGTTAAGTTATGAAGATTTTTACTTTCTATTATGATGTAGAGAGATGTTAAAGACTTTTGTTCCTGTGATAACAATGAAAAAAACTCAGAAAAAAATAACAGCCAGACTTTTTATGGTGCTAGGGAAGAGCAGTGGAATCAAAGAAGCCTCAATGAACTAAATTCCAGAAAGAAACAAGAGCAGCGGCAGCTTCACACCTGGGGACGTGCAGCTTTGTGTATAGGGGTGGACAAAGGAACATCAGCCACAGATGGAAAGACTTTGCAGGGAAAAGGGAAAATTATTCCAGCTTTGTACCAGAGTATGGGATGACAGGTCAATTAGAGTCTGGAAAAGTCCTGAATGCAAAGAGAAATCACTCAGACCAGCAATATAGACAAGGCTCAGATGCAAGAGAGATCATTCAGTCCAGAGTTCACATCCTCACCCATCCTACCTGTTTCTAGAAGGCAGTGGTGGAGGAAAGGCACATAAACAGAGAAGCTTTGCATAGTCTTGTGCATTCTCACAGTGACTGGATTGCAGGACCTTGAAGTAGTTGAATTTAAATGAAGACCCAAAATATTTGAAACTACAGTCAACTCCCTTCTAGCTCAAATACTGACAAGATAAATACAACACAGGAGGTTGGTGGTTGAACTAATTACAGGTAACTCAATCTAATTAAAGCTGTTTCTCACCCCAGCTCAATTACACTCTAAGAGAATTCTGAATTTAACCTCTCAATCTAACCATGATGGCAGAAAGGTTTCCAGACTTTCTAGGAAACAAATAAAACAAAAACAAAATTAAAAGGTACACTTTAATCTCAAAATTTTATACTCACCTTCAAGAATATAATAAAACTAAAACTGAACTCTAGATAAGAGCATAAATGTGAAAATGTGATCTATAATCAAGAGAAAACACAAACAGAAGCAGACAAGTTCCAGTTATTGAAATTAGCCAAAAAAAAAGGAAAGGAAATGAGATCCTAAATACATACATAAATGTATGAAGAAATTTGTAGTAGAAAAATAGAATGAGTGAAGAGCTGAGATATTTCAGGATATCAATAGAAATTCTGAAAAATAACAAAATGGCAATTATGAAAATAAAAATTAAAATATGAGAACTTATTGGATAGAGTACACAGTAGATTTGACACAACAGAAAAGGGAGTAGTCAACTTGAACACAGGTCAAAATAAGTCTGTTGGGAAAAATAGGAAAATGTCAGGGCCCCTCGGATGTTCAGAACCTTGCTGAGCATTTGCTGTAAATGTCCTCAGGTGTTCCTTCTTACTACTTAATGTAAGTTGTGCATGGGCACCCAGGTGTCCAGGGCTGTGGACTTAAGTATAAAAGACTAACAGCTCTGATCCACCCTGCTGCTCAGAACTCTCAGAGAAGCCACTAGGATGGTTGCTCCTAGATCTGAATAAAACCCATTCATCTTACTACTTAATGTAAGTTGTGCATGGGCACCCAGGTGTCCAGGGCTGTGGACTTAAGTATAAAAGACTCACAGCTCTGCTCCACCCTGCTTCTCAGAACTCTCAGAGAAGCCACTGGGATGGTTGCTCCTAGATCTGAATAAAACCCATTCATTTTTCTATACCTACGGCTCCCAGAACCTTTTTTTCTATTACCTAGCTCACAGACCTGAGTGTAGAGGGTTTGTAACCCAGTCTGTGCAACAGACTCGAGAGGTCTGTAAGCCCTAGCTTTACACAGTCAAAACTGAGACACAGGAAAAAAAAAAGATTGAGAAAAACCAAACAGCATCAGTTACCTGTGGTATAATATCAAGCAGTTTACAAACATATAATTGGCATCCCAGAAAGAAAGAAGGCTATAAAAACACAAAGAAAACCACAACTAGGCCTATTATAGTAATATTGATAGAAACCAATGATAAATAGAAATATCTTAAGTATCCAAGTATGATGGTACTTCAAAAGGTTTGTGGAAATATCTTTCAATTCTATTTTTCACCAACTTTTTCAAGTAGCTTGTACGAGAACATAATAAGGATAATGGCTGACATTTTACTGAAAACAGCACAGCAAACAATGGAAAGCATCTTTAAAGTGCTGCAGGAAACCAGACCTATCAACCTAGAATTCTATATCTGGTAAAACCAGCCTTCAAAAATAAAAGTGTAAAATAAAAATATTTTCAGATAAACAAAAACTGAAAAAATCCATGGCTGACAAACCCACATGATAAGATGTTCAGGCTGAAGGGAAATTATCCTAGACAGAAACTCAGATCTACAGGAAGGAATAAAGGGCACAATAGAAGCTAAGAATGTCAGCAAATACAAAAAAATATTGTTTCCTCTTTTCTTACTCCTTTAAAAAACAATTGATCATACACTGCAGATGAGAATACAAAATGTTCCAGCCACTTTGTAAAGCAGTCCACAAAAACATATAGTCGTACAAGAATATTCATGGCAGCTTTGTTCCCAATTACCCAAAATTGTGAACAACCCAAATTTCTATTGACAAGAAAATGGGCCACTGCCATCCCCACGAGGTAACGCCACTGCCGCTGTGGACACCACAGATGCAAGGGAAGCTGTTGCAGCCACCGGCGCCACTGCAGCCACCATGAGGTAACTCAGTTGCTGCTGTGGAGACTGTAGCTGCACAGGCCACCAGTGTGGACACCGCAGCCAAGTGGGTAGCTGTTGCAACTGCTCCTGCTGTAGTTGTTGCCACCATGGGTGCCACCAGGCAGCCACCATCATCAAGTGAGCAGTCCACTACTGCTGGAGCCACTGTTGCCATGCGGGCAGCCCACCAAAGCCACCACCACAGCCACTGCCACCGCAGTGTGAATGGTTTCAGAGAATATCGTGAATTTTAGGGCAGGGGAGTTTAGGTTTTTCCAATTTCTCACCAATTCACTTACTTAACAAATTTCTAAAGCACCAATCACATGATGGGGCTGAGCTGTGGCAACGACAAAGTAACGGAGCTTACACCCTAGCGGGATGAGACAGGCAGGAAATAAGGAAAGGAGGAATGTGTCGTGACATTTCCTGTGGCGTGATGAAACAAATGAAGGGGAGAGCATGGCGGGGAAGACATCAGAATGGCTTCTGTCAGGAGGTGACAATTGATGGGGTGGCCTGCAGGAAGCCAGGGATCAGCCAACTGGGGGAGATCTGAGGGGAATTAGCTGCAGGCTTTCTGTGGGGAAAGTGCGTGAGACCGGGTGGGGATGGGGTGTGCACATAATGTGCCCAGCTGGCAGCATATATGTTATTCCTGTGGAAACAGTCCCAGACAAGTTCATTTGAGGTCTCCAAGACAATGAGAGGAAAAGGAAGATACCAGCTCTGGCCAGACCAAAATTAGGTCACAGTCCAGAGAGGACCAGGGCCAGCCTTTCTGCAAGGGGAGCAGAAAGACGTCCTTCCTTGGTTGCCCTGAGCACTTCTGGATGAGAACCGGCCCAGTGCCTCCTGGCTCAGCCCCATGCCTGGAGCATTCCACAAACTCACTGAGACCTGGAGCAGGTCTGGAGGCCCTGCTGCATTCTAGGCATTCCTTCCGTGATCATATTCACTACCTCGCTATTTTCCCACAGTAATCTGCAGGTAGAAAGTAGTGGTTCCACTTTCCACTTGAGTAAGCTGAAATTAAGCTCATTGCTGGAAGATGGCAGAAAAGAAGCTTGAGCCTAAATCTATGCAGAACCCAGGTTCTTTCTCTTCCATGATACTAAGAAGGCTGAGAGTTTAGATGCAGTTAACAAGGCTGCAAGATGAGAAGGCCAGAACATCTGAGCCTTCGGTGCCTATTGACAGGATGGATAGATGGATGAATAAATGGACGGTTGGATGGATGGATAATGATGACAAACACAAATAGGCAGGCAGACCATTTTCTATAACTTATGTGCTTGTGTTTTCAACAAGCTTATTTCCCTTTCCTGAACCTCAGGATCTCCATCTGGAAAATTTGATGGTTGGACTTGACCGGTTGTTTTCAAACTACTGTTTTAGTAGTGAAATCCTTTCTTCAAATGCTACCTGATGAGGAAAGCTGAGCATGATAAAAGAGGAATTGCTCTGGATGGGGTTAGGGAAAGAGGTGGGCAAGGTACTGGAAGCTCTTCTCCTGGGACTCACCCTCATGCTCTCTAGGAGAGCCAGAGACACCTCTGCAAATCCAAGGAAGGCCTTGGACAAAAGTGATTGGGACTATTCTGGTTTCAGAATAGGGACAAACATGGGGAGGGGGTGGCAGAGACATGGGAGATCTTAGCCAAGCCCCTGGCCTTTCCTGCCCTCATCCAAAATCACTACATGGTGGTTTAGCAAGGGCCCACCTAGCTAAGAGTAGCAGCCCAGAAGGACACAGTGATGTTTGCTTCTAGCGCCACTGAGGGTGTATGGATGGGAAGCTGGGTTATCTGCAGCCCTGCCATGTTGCTCACTCAGCCCAGGGAGCTGCAGAGAGGAGCGGGTAACTCTGGGCAACCTGTTAGTTGCCTATTGTACCCCATTTGCGGGCCAGACCACAGGTGGGGGCTGGCTGAAGTGGTCAACCTCACCTATTGGGTGGACCTTCTTTGGGGTTCCCCAGAAGGTGGGACCAGACCAGGTGGGATTTCATTTGTTTTTCTTGGGGATGCAGAGACTTGGTAGGGAGCCAGTCCCAGAAAATTGGAGAAGAAACACACGTAGTCAGGATTCCTATCGAGTTCTTGGGTGAAGAATGTCATAATTTCTCTGTGGTATCACATTCTGCTGAAAGCATCACGCTAAGTGCTTAGGTACATGCAGTCAGCAAGATGCAGGGTTGAGTCCAGCTCTACTATTCGCCCATCAGGTAACCTTCACTCGGCAAGTTGTCCTTCTCTGAGCCTGAGGGTAGAGAGGGGCATGCCTAGGGGTGTCTAGCCCAGTTAACCGTGTTACCTAGAATGGAGTCTCAACTGCATGGCTTAAGAGCCCCCAGAGCTGGCCTCAGTCTACTACCAACCCCCCCAGCATTACTCTCTCTCTCTCCCTGGGACTTGTGCACACGTGGGTTCCTCTGAAACGCTTTCTCCCTTTCCTCTCTGTCTCTTCACGGGTATACTTTTTAAGAAAATACTAACTGCTATAGCAAACAAACTCCAAACATCCATGGCTTAAGATAACAGAAGTTTATTGATTGTTCTCACAGCAGTATGAAGCAGGTATTCCTGCCCTGCAGGTGGCTCTCCTTCACACAGACTTGGGGCTCCAGCCTCCTTCTGTCCTTTGGCTCTGCCATCCCCATCATCACCGGCCTCCAGATCAGGGAAGGAGATACCGAAGGAGACACACCTGCTTTTTAAAAGCCCAACCCGGCAATGGCACATAGAACTTCCACTCACAGTCCACCAACGGGATCCTACCACTGACCCACAACAGCAAGGAGAAGGGAACTGGAGGATGTAGCCCTCTCAACTGACAGCTCTAAAGCACAGAAGGCGAGCATGAGTTCTGGGGTAAAACTAACCACCTCCGACACATCTGGCTAAATTTGCCACATCCTTCAGAACGTCGAGTTAAATGTTGCTTCTTCCAGGAAGCCTGCCCTGAGTCCCCAGGATTAGGTATTAGGTATCCCTCCTCTGTGCATCCAGCACCCCTGTCCCTCTCTGTGTCACATGGTACTGCAGCTGCCTGTTTTCTTGTTTGTATCCTGCAATAGAACATAAGCACCTTGAGGTTAAATTCTGTGTTTACCTGTGCACTCCTGGGGGACCAGCCTGATGCCTGGCACATAATGGACACAAGAAATTATCGAATGGATGGATGGATGGGTGGGTAAGTGGGTGGATGAATAGATGGATGGATGGAAAGAAGGACAGACAGTTCTTCCCTATACAAGCCTTCAAGATTCACCATGCCTGCAGGCTGCCTTCAGTTGTTTCTTGGTTCTCTGAAAGCTGGCAGAGGACTGGAGAATTCCTGGCTGTAAACTCTTCTGACAGCCCTGTGAAATCTCTGCTGCTGCAGAGCCTACCTGCCCAGGCAGAAGGCTGCTGTCCTTTCTGCTTGACCAGCCCTGGGTCTCAGCCTGGAGCCTGCTGTGTCTCCCAGGCTGGCTCCAGCCCTAGGTGGCCCTGGAGCACATGGCCCCTTTGTTCTTTCTATGGGGAGGGTACAATGAACTCCAGAGTCACTCCTCCTTCCTTGGTCCCCTGGACACTTTCTGTTCTTTCCCTTTTCAGACAGATCCCCCCAGTTCTGTCCCAGACTCATTCTTGGAAAGAAACAGCAACTCCTCCTCTCTGCCATGTTGCTCTACACAAGGGCCCTGCCTGGGAGCTCACCCCCCATGGTAGGTCAGAAGGAGGGGAAGGGGATGGTCTCACCCTTCAGGTAGAAGGGACAGAGGTGGAAGGCAGAGATCACGAGGCTCAAGAGTGCTCTTGCCCAAGGTGATGAGATACCTGGGAGTCGATGAGTGTTAAGACAGCATCCTCCGTATGGAGATCAGCCCAGAGCTAGCAAGCAGAGTCCAAGAGTGGGCATGCAGGCGTCCCAGAGGGCAGATGGCAGGGGATGGGGTCTGGGGCCGAGCTTGCTCTGCAAATTCAGACTCCACCTTGGGGAAGCCAGTAGTGCTTATTTCCCTGCTGTCTTCTCGGAGTGTTGGGTCTCTTTGAATAACCAGTGAGTCTTAGGTATGCCAGAAGAAGAATTTCTGTTCATCCTGGTGCCAGAGTATAGGAAGGGGACAGCAGCTGCTAGCAGTGGGAATCAAAGAGAGAACAACAATAAAAAAGCAGCTAAGATTTATTGAGCACATACTGTTCACTAGACAATACTATTCTAAGCCCTTTGCAGGGACTCGTTTAATTCTCACGAATATTCTATAAGGCAGGCACTACGACTACCCCCATTTTACAACTGAGGAAGTTGAGGAAGAAAGATTTAACAGGTTGTCCAAGGGCACCCAGCTGGTAAATGGCAGGGCTGGGACTTTACCCCAAACAGTCCCATCATGGGGCGGGGGACACAGACCCGTCTGAGCATTTGTACCTACCACCCTCACCCACCAGGAGGAATTCCCTCCACCAATAGCACTGGAAGCGCCAGGTTATGTTTTATTAATTGAAAGGGTTTTCTTTTTAGAGATCTGCCCTGCTTCCCTGTTTATTATTATTATTATCATCATCATCATCATTAGAGTTGTAATGTACAGGCAATAAAATGCACAGATCTTAAAGTGCAGGTCAATAACTTTTAACAAACGTACACACTGGTGTAACCAAAACTCCAATTAAGATACAGAACATTTTCATCACTCCCACACTGCCTACCGATTGATCCGGGACCACCAGAAGTCACCACTGTTTCACGTTGCCTGGTCTTAAACTTAACATAAATGGAATCGTACAGGACACCTGCCCCCCCTCTTTTGTCCTTCTCCCTTCTTCCCTCCCTCTCTCTGATCAGTGTCTTCCTATTCTCAGTGCCTGTCAGGAACTGAGGGCAGAGATGGCATCAACCTGCTCCCTGCTCCCCTGGCTGTTCCCAGAGTCCACGGCAGACATCACTAATCGATTGAGGCACTCATTCCCACTGGGCCCAGATGTGGCCTCAGAATCCCTAACACGGTGACCTGTGATCCAGAAAACCCCTGTCAGTAGGTATGGGAATTGAAATTTATTTGTTGTCTCAGAATTAAAGTTGATAGCTCTCTCCTGGTGGGAGCCTCCATTTTTTAAAACTTTTTATTTTGAAATAAAGACTTGCAAAAAGATAAAAATGAGCACAAGAGAGTTAGTACATAGGAGAGTTCCCACGTACCCTTCACCCAGCTTGTCCCAATGCTAACATTGTACATAGTTACAGTATATTATCAAAATCAGGACATTGAGGGCCGGCCCGGTGGCGCACTGCTGCAGTGCACTGCTTGGGAGCGCGGCGGCACGCTCCCGCCGAGGGTTCGGATCCCACATACAGACCGGTTCCCGCTCACTGGCTGAGCGAGGTTCGGGCGCAGCACCGAGGGTTGTGATCCGTTGCCGGACACGAAAAAAAAAAAAAAATCAGGACATTGACATTGGTACAGTACTGTTAGCTACAGAACTAATTCGGATTTCACCAGTTTTTACATACTCATTCGAGGAGGAGGTGCACAGTTCTATGATGTGTTATAATATGTATAAACAAAGAAACTCTCTTGTGCTACCCCTCTTTCCTCTCCCTCCCATAAATTGGTCTTCAATTGATCTATGTGTCTCTCACTCCACCGATGTCACTATGTTTTGATTACTGTAGTTATACACTAAAAAAAACTGCATTTTAATAGGATTTAAACCTTAAGGCAAAAGGAAGAAGCCATGACAGTCAAATTTTGTGAAACCCGAATTCTAGGCTTGACTCTGTATGAGCCTAGGAAAGTCACATCACAATTTTCAGTCTTCTTTTTTTTTTATTGGTAAAGTAGGGATGATGACGATAATTTTTCCTTGCATGGCTGAAATGAAGATTCCAGGAATTAATGAATGGGAATAATCTTTGACCTGTAAAGTGCTATCAAGTGTTTTTGAGGGGGCCTGATAAATGTCTCTCCTCTTCCCTAAGTTTGGAACTAATTAAGAAATAAGATTAAAATATTGTTATTACTGATAAAGCTGCTAATGGAAAATGCAGCTTGTCTCCCTGAGAAAATTAGATTCTTAGTGTTGAATCCCCGGAATTAGGCAGAACTCCCCACCGGGAGCTCTGGGTACCACACTCGCCTGCGGTGGCCTGGGCTAAGTTCTCAGCAGTCGAGATGGACAGACGGGATGACTCTGAGCTCTTAACTGGTGGTGGCACTGATGAGGTTTGTTGATGGATCGGATGTGGGTGATAAGGAAGGAAACTAGGATGGCTCCTGTGTTTGCAGCCAAGAGAGTTAGTACATAGGAGAGTACATGGGGATGGTGATGCCATTTACAGAGAAGGGGAAAATGGGCATTGACTCTGATTAGATGGACCCTTAAGCTCTGTCTCTGCTGATGTCCATGAACTTGTGCCTTCAGTGTCCAAGTGACCATGGATGTGTCAGCTGGGGGGGTGGGTCTCTGGGAGCACCATTTAGCACCCTTCTGAAAGGTCAACCCTCACATGGCTACACTCTGCTCAGGCCATGTGGCCCCCCACACTCCATCTTCTCAATGCAAGGGGCACTTCTGGGACTTATGGTGCACCCCAGTGGGCCTGGGGACCACAGACAAATAGGAACTCATCTTGCCCTCCAGGAGGGGACAGCCTGGTGGAAGAGCCCCCATGCTGCAGTTACCTCATCTTCTAAGATGCTCAGTGGCTCAACCCGGGACTCTTACATCCCCATCCAGTGCTCTTCCTACTCCATCCACCTCTCACTCAGAGCAATCCCCTTTCCTCCCAGCACAGCCTATTCCTCAGGAGCTGCCCTCTCCCCCATCAGAGGGGACAGCTGTGATGACAGTTCCGGTGGGGTTCCGTGTGCTGCTGACTGTGCTTATAGGATATTGAGAATTTCACTTTTCTCTGCTTCATTCCTTGCAAACCGTCCCAAGGTCACCCCTGGGAGCTTCACCCCAGGTCACGTACAGATTGTGTTTGGGAAAATATTGTTCTTTCCCAGCTGGGAGCCCAGCAAGTGCCAGAAGGTACGGGTGGGTGGAGGGGTGTGGAAGGGGACCCCCCACGCTGTACTGAACTCAACCCTGCAGTGGTGGTGATGGTGGTGGTGGGGGGTGTCCATCCTAGGCATGGAATGAGCAATGGAAAAATGCAGTGTCCCAGGGCAAAGGCCCTCCCCACCCCTAGGATGAAGTTTGGGCTGCTCTTGGCTGCCTGATCCTGACTTCAATGAGTCTGACCTGTGAGGGTAGAAGGAAAGATAGTCTTCCAAACCATCCTCAGGAAGAACAACCACAACAAAACCACAGAACCACCTGGAAGGGGAGCTGAGGGCAGAGGAAACAAATTCAAGCTCAACATACAGATTGTCCCACCTCTGATGGGCTCGGAGCTATCCCAGCAAGGGTTCAAATTGGGAAGTTGTACCAAGAGCTCAGCAACCAGTGACTGAAAAATGCAACTGCTTTTTCCTGGGCCCCTAAGCCAATGAACAATTTACTTATTTAGTTTTGTTTTTAGTGAATAAAATTATCATCTATTGAGAGTTTACTGCAGGCACTATGCTAAGTGCAACTTATGCCTTAGCCCATTTAACTTCCTCATCAGTTCTAGTGCTGTAATTATCTCCATTTTACTGAACTGAACCCAGAGAAGGTGAGTAGATTACCTGAGGTCCCACAGCCAGGAAGTGGGGAGGGGAGAATGGAACCAGGCCCCTTTAAAGCAGGATTCACACCCTGCAGAGCTGAGGTCCCATGATGCCTGACAGAAAGGGCACATCACCAATCGTCTGTCAGTAACTCATTGAGTCATAAGAGCAGGGTTCCCATGCAAAGCCCACACTGTTTTAATTACTGTCACTTCATAGTATGTTTTGGTATCAAGTAAGGCAAGAACTCCTCATCACTATTTTATTATTTTTGTCCCAAATTTTCTTGGCTATTCTCAAGGAATTACTCTTCCAAATAAACTTTACATTCCCATTGCTGTTTTATACACATACACTAATTATGGGTATTAGTTATATTAGGAAGGATTGACATGTTTGCATTTGGGACTTCCTTTCTAGAAATGTTAATGTGTCTCTATTTATCATGAATATTCTTTTCTGCCCCCTACAAGAAAGAGTTAAAGATTTCTACACTCAGCACTTGCCACACTTCTTGTTAAGCAAA
This sequence comes from Galeopterus variegatus, assembly GCF_000696425.1. Classification (NCBI taxonomy): domain Eukaryota; kingdom Metazoa; phylum Chordata; class Mammalia; order Dermoptera; family Cynocephalidae; genus Galeopterus; species Galeopterus variegatus. The sequence goes on from NW_007738986.1 coordinate 33,885, forward strand.
TTTCCTAGGTGTTTTTCAGCTTTTTGTCACTATTGTAAGATCTGTTTTTGAATAACATTTCAAATTTAAATATAGTATCTCGATGAGAAAACAGTTAATTTTTTACCTAAATCTTATATCCAGTTCTTTTACCAAATTTTCTTACTAGGACAGCTCATTTTTCCCCAGCAGAGTTCTCTGGATTTTTCAAGGTGAAAAATCTCATCAGCAGCAAATTGTTATCATTTTTGCCTTCCTTTTCAGCGTTGAACATTCCAATTTGTGTTTTCCTGTCCTTGTGGCCACCTGGAGCAACTCTCTCACAGGCTAAGGCTGGGGACATGTCATGGTGAGATAAGGACCTAATATTGTCGTAAGTATCACTTGCATTTCACATTTTGCAAAGCACTTTCACATACCCCATCTCATTTCACCTTCACAGTAGTCATTCAGTCATTCAGTAACTGTGTGCTGAACACTCCCATGTGTCAGGTGACATGATACAAGTGTTTCTTGTCTTCACAGAGCGCAGAGTCCGGCGTGAACACAGGAAGTAAACAAACACACAAATTAAACAATTACAATAAACAAAATGCAGACCAGAAAAAGTGTAAAGTACCATCCATCATCCCTGTTTTACAGATAAGGACTCAAAGCCCCAGATGGGGAAATGACTTGCACAGGGTCTTGTAACAAGTAGGTGGCAGGGCTGGGTTGCAAACCCTTCTTTGCATCTTGAGGCCAGGGCAACCTCCCAGCTTGCTCCAGCCTATCAATGTGGTTCTTCCTAGGTCCAGAGGGACAGCAGTCTCCCAGGCAGTGTCAGTTTCCCGCCAGCACCCATTCCAGCTGGCTGAGGCCTGAGGAGAGAGCACTGGCTTTCCTCGACAGACAGCCAGGGAAGAGAACATGACCATTGGCAGGGCTTCCTCAGAGGTCGGCAGGCAGGCTGACAACGTTGAACTCCACAGCTGTTGCCACTCAGCGGGCACTGTCTGCCCTTGGGGTTTGCAGTGTTGCTGAGTCCTGCTGTCCTACCTGGCAAGCTCTGCCCTGAGAAGTAAGCTCTGCCCATAGGATGTGACCTAATTCTGGGTCATGTGGCTTCAGGCCCAGCTGAGAACTGAGGCCAATGCCAAGCCTTCTAAAATAGGAATGAGTATGGCCATTGGAAATGAGGTCATGTTTGTCTGCAGAAGACCAGTGGCTCACAATATGGTGGTTGGAGCTAGAATCTTCTATGACTCCCACCTGTTACAAAACCAGTCCTAAAGCTCCCACCCTTGGACCCTCAACCTGGTCCAGCCACATTTCCCCTTAGAAGCCTTCATGTTCAAGGCCAAATGGTGCACACTATTCTCCATTTGCTTCCCAGACTTACCTCCTCCGTGCATCTGCTCACTCTGTTCCTTCCACCAAGAATGTCATTCCTCTCTCACCCCAACCCGCATCCTAATCCCTTTTCTACATGACCAAATCCTCCCCATCCCACATGCCCAGCTCAGATGTCTCACCCATCAAGTCTCATCTGCTCACCCCAGCTGGAAGAGATCTTGCTTCCTCTGAACTCAGTGTCAGGGAGATATTCTCGTTGGGGACATTGGTGGTCCCCTCAGAGCCTCCGTCTCTCCATCTGCAAATGGGGATGATAATCCGCCTACCTCAGAGAGTCACAGGATCCAGAGGATAAAATAACGACAGCAGCTGACACACACAGTACTCCCTAGGTGCCAAAGCACTGTTTGAGGTGTTTTACAAATATGACCTCACTTAATGCTCACAGCAGTCCTATGAGGCTGGCGCTCTTATTTTTTCCCAGTCTACGAAGAGAGAACCAAGGCACCGGAAGTGAAGGAACAGGCTCAAGGACCTAATCGGTAGCTGAGATAGGATGGCATAGAGAGCAGCCTGGCTCCAGGTTTCTGCTAGTGATCACTGTGTGATAAGCATGTGTGTGCCTGTGTGTGTAGTGCATGTGTACATCGTGTGCCTGTGTGTGGTGGGGGGTGCATCTCTGTGTGTGCATGTGTGTGTACGTGTGTGTATGTGAAAGAAAAAGAGAAATAAAGAGAGCTCACAGCACAGTGTCCATCACCAAGTGGCCAATTGCTCAGGGGACACTGACTTTCCAGAACACTTTCTCTGTCTTTGACTTGGCACCTTCTGCGTTGCTTTATAATTCTTATGTTTGTGGAGAGAGGGAGTGGGGAAAGAGGAATGGGTAGAGGGTCATGAAATCAACTACGATGTATATTAAGAAGTTAAAATTTAAAAAAAAAAAAATAAATAGTAATTCTTGTGTTCACAACTTACCTTCCCACCCGACTATGCGCTCCTGGAAGATAGGGCCAGAGTCTTACCTGCGTATGAATCTCCAGGCCTAACCCCAGGCCTTGACATTCCTCCCACCCTCAGTGTGTCCTTTGTGTCTGTCTTTTTTTTTTTTTTTCCTTTTTGTCTTTTTTCGTGACCGGCAACGGATCGCAACCCTCACTGTCGCGCCCGTACCGGACCGGGACCGGCAACGGGATCGCAACCCTTGGTGTTGCGCCCGCACCTCGCTCAGCCAGTGAGCGGCCGGTCTGTATGTGGGATCCGAACCCTCGGCGGGAGCACCGCCACACTCCCAAGCGGCGCACTGTAGCAGTGCGCCACCGGGCCGGCCCCTTTGTGTCTGTCTTCAGCACACATGTCTTGCCACTTGCACGAAGTCTGTGTTTGATCCCCGCATCCCAGTGGGCCTTGCTCAGCACCCTGCACCCCCAGGCCTTGTTGTAAGTGCCCTCCCTGACTGTTAAGGGCTGGCTCCTTCTCATCACTCAGGTCTCAGCTCCAGCTCAGGAAGGCCTGCCCCAGCTGCTCTTCCTAAAATGACCCACACTACCCCCAGTGCCTCACTCCTCATCGCCCTGTTTTATTCCCTTCCTAGAATATGGTGCCATCTGAGATTATTTCATTATATTTATTTGTTTGTTTCTGTTTTCCTCCCACAGGTATGGAGCTCCACGAGTAAAGGGTCCTTGCCCCTGGGATGGTTTAGAAAAGAGCTTTCTGTAGTGTGCTCATGAATCACCTGGGGATCTTGCTGAAACGTAGATTCTGATGAGGAGGACCAGAGGGGCTTCGAGTCTGCATTTCCAGTAAGCGCTGACGTTGTTGATGACACTGGTCCCATGCTCAGAGCAGTGTGGTCCCAGCGCTGTGGTTCTTAGCCTATGGGATTGGAAGCTCTGGGGGTGAGTTTTAGCCAGTGATTCTGATGAATCCTCTGATCTACAGCAGTGTTAAGGGCCCCAGCCTGGAGCCAGGGCTGCTTTGGTTCAAATCCTGAGACTGCTTTACTTCTCTGTGCCTCTGTTTCTCCAGCTCTACAGTGGGGGTGATCCCAGTCCCTCCTCCTAGGACTGCTGTGAAGACTGAGTAAGTCAACACATGTTGGCTGTCTATCACTGTCCCGGCAATGTGTCCAGTGAGTGATTAGGATGTCAGCAAGAAGCTGTCGACAGGAGGTGACAGGAGTCAGAACTGAGGGTGTCTTAGCGGGGGAACAAGATGGCGACGGGTCTGGAGTGAGCGTGCCAGAGGACAGAGAGAGCCTGTGAAGTGTGC
>NW_007738986.1:39223-39658 GCF_000696425.1 Galeopterus variegatus
CCGGGAGACCGAGCAGCCCAAGGCAACAAAGGCCAGGAAAGACGGCAGCGGCGACGCAGATGCGGAGAGGAAGGCACGGGACCGGCCCAGCTCTGGGAGCTTTGTGAGTGACCCCCAACCCAGCCCCGCTTGGGGGGCAAAGACCCACTCGGCCCCCGCTTACCACACCAGGCTAGGTGCCTTCAGCAGCACTGCCTCCATTTTCTCTGGGGGGGGCGGAGCCGGCCGGCTCAGATCAGGCAGGCCATCCATCTTCGCTTGGCGCGGCTCCTCACTGAGCTGTGCCACTGTGTGCCTCAGCACGGGGCCCCCGAGGCCTGTGGAGCGGCCACCAATCCCACTCCACCCGTGGATCTCTGGCAGGGCTGGTGGCGTGCGGAGCCCCCGGCCAGCGTCGGGAGGGCAGGGAAGAGGATCCCGGCCAGACTGTCACTC
>NW_007738987.1:0-666 GCF_000696425.1 Galeopterus variegatus
AGATAATATTAATCTTTCCATGAACTTTTTGAAGATCTCTGGACTACACATACATACACACAAACAGATAACAGACAAGGGAAAAATAATAATGAGAGGACTGATTAAGACACATATTTTCTATGAGATACAACATAACAATATGGATGCACAGCATGTCTGAATAAATTGTATCACTGCCAAGGTAGCTATTGGGCAATGATGAAAATAATTTAAATGGGATAGCAAGCAAGAGGGGAGAAAACCTGTTTTCTTGAAGAAAGACTTAAGCAACGTCACAAAATTGATAGGGATAGAGAACATAATACTCATTCTGGTATACACAGAGGAAGACACTATTGCAATGAATGGAGTCTCTCTTTTGACCAAAGACATGGTGTTGATGATAAATGAAATATAATTTTCAAAGTCCAATACAGGGGTATCATATGCTTATTTAAAGTATTATTTCATTTGCTTGCAAAATAATTCCAACTTCCCTCTTTTTTCCAAATTTTAATTAAAATATAAATATTTGCAAAAGGAGTAAAATGACAGTATAAGGAACACCTGAATACCCCTTATTATATTCACTAAGTTTTAGAATTTTGCATGTCTCTGTCTTTAATATATGTACATGTACACATTAAACTGAAAGACTTGAAAAGTATTTGTGGGCATCATTGA
>NW_007738987.1:1830-2730 GCF_000696425.1 Galeopterus variegatus
TCTCTCTCTCTTTTTCATATCAACTTTTAAAAAGATAACCTACAGGATGAATCTCATTGTTTCCTCATGTTGTCATTTAATTTGTTAAAATATTACCTGTATTTAATATAAAAGTGTTAGAAGACAAATATATTCAGACTAATCTTAGTTAATTATAAATAATTCTCATTAGGAAGCACATAATGATTGCTGTACTGGTATTAAGGAAAATAATTTTATACAGTTAATCGAGGTGGTAACTGCCAGATCTTTCCAGTATGCAAGTATATTTTGCTTTTTGTGGTTACATAAACAGTCTGTGGAGAGATGCTTTTAGACACCATTAATATCCTAATTCCCATCAATCTGTCATTCAATGATTTTAGCACACATTCGTATTCCCTGCATGAATCATTTATTGCATTGAGGGTTGCAAACTAGTAATTTTCTAATTACTTATTATTTTTTCTTATATACAATGTCAACAATGGAAAGCATCTGAACTTTGAGATTTCAGAATTTCTGATGATTAAAGTAAGTAAACACTGGTAATTTAAAGGTTTTTGCACCTCCATTCTGAGCCAACAATTTTGAAGTGCTTTTCAGATGAAAGAACCACAATTCTTTATTAGAAATTCCTAGGGAAGCAGAAGGCAATAGGTCTCTCATACATGAGTGACTCTAACCAGTTTCAGACAATCAATCTAATATTGCTTCTGAGGGCATATGCAACTGCATTATGATTCATGAAGAAGCTACAAAAAGGAATCAGTTCTATTGAATTTAACTTATGTAAATAATAAAGCATGGCAGGTCAGAATGTAAAATGTCATGTCAATGTAATATCTATGATTTAATCTTCTGTACAAAAGAAAATGCCACTGTTTCCACCTAACATTTATTTTGAAAGATTTTTTTTTT
>NW_007738987.1:2979-4318 GCF_000696425.1 Galeopterus variegatus
AAAAAAAACTGTATATAATTGTTCTGTTAAGAATTCATGAAAATACTGTTTCAAGTAACAATTAAAAGTAAAAGTACTTGTGAAAGGTATATATTTCTATGACTTCTCAATTGGGTAAGTGCAATTTATTTTTCAGTTAGTTTTTTAGGTGATGTATAGGACAAGCACTATCGGCCCTGTTTCTCTTTTTGAGCCACAACAAATATACTTTTACTTAGTTGAAATTTACAGATAGATCTTTGAAAGCCAAAAATTCATACCCAATAATGCATATCCTATAAAGATCACATGTAAGGAGCTGGAAAATTTATAGTGAAGAAGCTTAAAAGTTTATTTCAAATGTTGAAGTCTATGACAAAATTTAAACAGCCTTGAAATCAGAATCAAGTAGGATGGAAGACAGAAGCAGAGAAAATCTGCTTTGAATCAAAAAATAAAGTTCAGTAATTACNTGGCTGATAACACTCTGCTCTCTGTTTATGGGTAATTGCCTCATCTACTCTCTTTAAAATGGCACGGTGAGTTAGAGTAATGGCCTCAAACACTATTATATCATTTGTTTAAAGGACCCTATACAGACGATTGATACAGTCCACAACAGGTCAAAATCTAGAGCTCATAATGAAGCCTAAAAATCTATAACTCCACCAGAGGGCACTTCTCAGGAGCTCAACTCTGTCCACTCAGACAGCTAAAAGGATCTCATAATATTTTATTACACTACTTTTAATATGTGCACTGTAGCACAAAAAAGCTTCTTGCTTCCATGCATTCTNTGCATTCTGAAATCATTTATTACTTTACTATGATTTATGTAATAAATTATAATTTATATATAATACATTTTATAAATATATTTAATTTATATATATTTACATGCATCCATGTCATTTATATGTTCTGAAGTAAAACACATTAATAAATATTATTTTAATGTATATCTTTGTAAACATTTACATTTTTAGAAAATATTATATATTTTTGGCTATAAATTGAATAATATTAGATCTGATGCAAAAAACAGAGAAACCTCATAAATTAAGAATTTTATTCATCAGACTTAAATTTAGAAATTTCAACTTACAAAAATATTTTTAGCTTGGTACTCAATGCTCAGGACAAAATGTTAATAAAATGTGTTCACTTTTCATCATAATTCCTGATAAAATGGTAAATAAGAGCTTTAAAGAATATTGATTTCTCTGCATCCTCAACAGCATTTATTATTGTCTGTCTTTTGGATATTAGCCAGCCTAACTGGAGTGGGATGATATCTCAATGTTGTTTTGATTTGCAATTCCTGAATGCTAAGTGATGTTGAGCATTTTTTCATGTGTCT
>NW_007738987.1:4571-4924 GCF_000696425.1 Galeopterus variegatus
TTTGTCAGATGCATATTTTGCAAATATTTTCTTCCACTCTGTTGGTTGTCTTGTAGGGAACCCTTCTACACTGTTGATGGAACTGCAAAATGGTGCAGGCATTATGGAAAATGGTATGGAGTTTCCTCAAACAACTACAGAGAGATCTACCATATGACCCACGTATTCCACTGCTAGGTATATACCTCAAAAAATGGAAATCATCATGTCGAAGGGATACTTGTACTCCCATGTTTATTGCAGCACTATTTACAGTAGGCAGGTGTAGGAACCAGGCTAAATGCCCATCATTGGATGAGTGGATAAGGAAAATATGGTATATTTGCACAATGGAATACTACTCTGCTGTAATA
>NW_007738987.1:6341-7249 GCF_000696425.1 Galeopterus variegatus
ATGTGGGATAGGTAAGCGGTGTTTGAAACACCCCTTGCACACTAAAATAAGCTTGTAATTTTCAGTGAATATAATAAATCACAGAGCCTCCATTGTGTTGTTTTATAAGAAAAACTCAACAGAAAGGGTAAAAGTTCTGGCTACATTTCCAATTAAAGAAATTTGTCCCAAGGCTGTAACTGATCATTTATCTTCTCCCTTCTCCTGTATTCATTTTAGATTCCCTTTCCTTTTGGCTCAGTGACTAAATTTTTGTCTCAAAAGATTAGAAGTCTGAGTCATTTTATTCTTGTAAGTTTAGAGTTACAGGAATTGCCCATTCATGATTGCTAATGAACATGGAATCACCAAGAGAGACCTCATGCAATCTCTTATCTTCCACTATGTGTTCCTCTTTTCATTTTGTAACAGCAGACAAATCTCCTCTTTATTATGAAGATCAGTGACCCCCACCAACATAGTAAATATATATATTTTTAATTTTCAATCCACTAGCATAAGATCCAAAAGATCAGGGGTAGTCAAAGCCTCAGATCAAGTAAAATATTTACTGTGTCCCTTGATAGATGCACCACCATTTCTTTCTGCCTTGAGATTCAGGGCTTCCAGTCCTGAACGTTTAAGATTGAGGGAATGGGAAACACACCCTCCACAAATTATTTGCTGGGAGTGATGGTGAAAACGTACAATGTTATTTTCTGCCTTTGATTTCCAGATACACCTATTCTAATTACTCCTCACCACAAATCAGCAGTTAGTTCGTTGCAGTTGCCACATCTTGGTCGACAGAATCTCGGTCACGCATCATCTTTTCTCTCAGCTAGCACTTTACCTGAGAATGTATTAGGCATATGTCTGATATATTCCCAGGTCATAAGTTATTTTTAAGTATCGTCCACTGCAAAATG
>NW_007738987.1:9114-9959 GCF_000696425.1 Galeopterus variegatus
TCTCAATTTTTTATTTCTCCATAAATAAGTCAAGAACCAGCAGAAGTATGTTGCCCCTAGGAAGACTGCGGTCTTTCAGCATTGCTAGTGATCCCTGCAGGTCAAGACACGCCGGCTGCTACTTTAGCCTTGTTGCCCATTAAGGTAATTACATCCTTCTTCTTTTGTCAGTTAATTGGGAACCCCTGTGTTTCTAAAATTTTAGAAATGTATGAAACCAGAGAGAATATGTCTGTGGTCACATCTCCTACTGTTAACTTTGGTTTACAAAGGCAACCACCACTGAGCTTTTCAAACATTCCAATGTTTCTTCCTGTGCATTTCTTTAGTGAAAATAATGTTTCTATTTTTTATTTTTATTTTTATTTTATTGAAAAGTGTCCCTCTAAATCCTTCTAGAGAATATAGTCAAGTGGTGACTTGTATAGTCTTCCTAATAAATTCTTTCCAAAATAACTAATTCCAGAACTATCTAACCCTTCTCCAATACACTCCTAGAGAGGTCCAGGCATTTCTACCTTATTGACTATAATAATCTTTGTTTCCAAGCTTCATGAAGCTATTTCTAGAGCATTTTAAAACTGTCCCAGGTGCCCTTCTCAAGATTTTAAATATGCATCATGGGTAAACACTCTCATTTCAATAAATTATCCCCCATCAAACTCTGTATTTTACACTCCTTTAACCAATCCATTCAAAATCCACTCCAACATAACATGAGGCACCTATCTGCTTTGACGGAGAACTTTGCAGGGTTTCCACATGGAGAGTAGCTTATTTCCTCCTCCTTCATTGCGAGTAAAGGAGGTGGTTGTGCTTGTCCAAATGGTTAAAAGAAATTTGTG
>NW_007738987.1:11603-12572 GCF_000696425.1 Galeopterus variegatus
TAAAGTCTATCTTGATGAATTTTCTTTTTTAAGTTACATATTATATCATCTCTTTTAATAAATCAAATCTAGTCACAACCTCTTTGCCCTGTATGACATATAAATCTTGTATATACATAAATTATTACACTCTTTATATTGTAGTAAATCCTTTATTTACATATCAATATTTCCCATTTGTGGAATATACTAAAAAGCATATGCACTTCATAGGGCCTGGTTTTCCAGTCTTGCAGTTTCAAATATTGACCTTGCAAGGACAGGAAATTTTCCTTAGGGTATACGTCTCTGGTGTAAGATAAAGAATTGTGGCATAGCAGGTTGCTGGTTCAAAGACAGACAAGTTACTGATTAATATGAAAAGATACTGAGAAATTGATGTAAGAGGAATGTTTGCTAAGATCAAGATCGTGTTGATAAGACCACTGAATTGTCTTACTGGAATGTCATCTGGCTTATTTCACTGAAAGTTAGCAGCCTATGTTGTTAAACTATAACCCCACCTTTGTTCTCTTCCTATAACTTCCTGATCTGGAAAATAAATGCAGGAAAAGAACCCCAATTTGGCGGTAATTTCCCAAGGAAGGGATCGCTCTCGCTTGAGGGTTCCAGCGGGAGATTAATCACTTTGTGGCCTCTCACTGCTCAAAAGAGATGGGCTTTGAGTATTCCTCTGCATCTCCATCATCCAGGGGAAGTGGGTTGATGAATCCATGGGGGGTGAAGCAATGCAAAGCAACAAAATGGTGCCCCATGTGAGGACGCACTCCATGGATCGGAGACTGACCTGCCAAGCATTAGAGAGGAATAGGATGTCAGATTCATCCCGGCAAGGGAGTCCTTAATAAGGGAGATGCATCCAGGTAAGGGAATCAGAGGCGGTTTTTGATTAGTGACTGCACGCCTGTGGCAGGTCAAAGTTAGGTCTTTTCAACCCCAGAGATATTTTTTCGTTTTCTTTACTTTTAA
>NW_007738987.1:17711-18308 GCF_000696425.1 Galeopterus variegatus
GCACTATAATTTAGCTAACCTGGTCAGAGCAGCTTCTATTGGTTATCAACAAATATACTTTCTCCTAATCTTCGATTCAGCAGAAACCTATTTTTAACAGATGATATACAAGCTTGTTCATATAATGCCGTATTAGAACTACAACAAAAATGAAGAGGGAAAGAATATAGCATTTACTGTGAGCCCAATATATGGAGGCATGTCTATTTACGTTACACAAAATCTTGAATTTTATTCACACAATAGTCACTTGATATCATTAAGAGTTCTTTTTTGTGTACNATTCTCTTCTGGTCTCATCTATGTATTTCTTCACAAAATCCTATGGTAGAATTCTATGCTACCTTCTTAAAGAAAGAATATCTTCTCTGCATCTTCTTGAAAAGGCTTGCATACTTTGCTTTACAATGTAACTTTGTTATCTTGCTTTCTTTAAGGCAAGATGAAGCCTCACCAATAAGTCTTTTGGAAAAAACACAATCTAAACCTGACTGTCCTTTTTACTAGTGAGCTTTTTATTACATCTTGAACAAAACCTATAAGATCCTTGCTTGTTCTTGTTTTTTATGTCTGCATATATGCGTTTGTAACCTGTAT
>NW_007738987.1:19169-20736 GCF_000696425.1 Galeopterus variegatus
TAGTCTCATCTATGCAGTTCTTCACAAAATTCTATGGTAGAATTCTATGCTATCTTCTTAAAGGAAGAAAATCTCTTCATCTTCTTGAAAAGGCTTGCATACTTTGCTTTACAATGTAACTTTGTTATCTTGCTTTCTTTAAGGCAAGATGAAGCCTCACCAATAAGTCTTTTGGAAAAAACACAATCTAAACCTGACTGTCCTTTTTACTAGTGAGCTTTTTATTACATCTTGAACAAAACCTATAAGATCTTTGTTCTTGTTGTTTATGTCTGCATATATGCGTGTGTAAGCTGTATGTTATGTCTGTATGTTCATGTCTGTGTAATTGTTTTATGTGCAAGATACCAAATTGGCTTATAATTAATGCATGCTTGTTAAATAAATAAGTATACTTTTCAATTTCACATGACTTAAATCTTCTAAAGTTTTGATAAATATATTTTCAAAATTTGATTCAAACCTTTTACCTAAATTTGTGTCTAGGTCAATATGTCTCCTTGTTATCTCAGCTCTGCCTCCTGGCCACGCTGGGAGAAACAATATCTTTTAGACATAGATAGTGAATACTGCTCTCTGCCTCTCTGGATTCCACATGGCTCTAAATGCCACGTGGAAACCTGGGACCTGAAAATGGCTAGTGAAAAGAAACCTATGCTGAATATTGCATAGGCCCTAGTTAGCATTAAGTGATAGGGTATAGATCTAATACACCAAGTGTTTGGCTGGGAAACCATAAATATGTATTTGGTAAATATAGCTAAAACTCAAAAAACTGGGCTTTGTATAATTTGCTCTGATAAATGGACACCTATTTAGTAACCTGAATATATAAAAATGTTCTTAAGGGCCGGCCCCGTGGCGCACTCGGGAGAGTGCGGTGCTGGGAGCGCAGCGACGCTCCTGCCGCGGGTTCGGATCCTATATGGGACTGGCCGGTGCGCTCACTGGCTGAGCGCGGTGCGGGCGACACCAAGCCAAGGGTTGCGATCCCCTTACCGGTCACAAAAAAGACAAAAAAAAAAATGTTCTTAATCAACACACATTGTTGCCTGGGTTTACTAATCAAACAGGACTACATTTGTCTTTGCTAGAGGCTTTTAAGTTGTAAAGCCCACCAAAACCAAAAAAACAAAATACAAAAAAACCCTTTTAAATATAAGTTTTAGACAAATTAGGCCAATTTAACATTGATAAAAAAGAAACAAGTATATAAAAAGAAGATGATTTAAAGAAAGCTATGGATGTGGGGATATGGTTATGGTTGGAGGGGCTAGCAAGAAAGAAAAATAATTTTTATGTAAGAAAGCACCTGGTGGGCCGGCCTGTGGCTCACTCGGGAGAGTGCGGTGCTGATAACACTAAGGCCACGGGTTCGGATCCCATATAGGGATGGCTGGTTCGCTCACTGGCTGAGCGTGGTGCTGACAACACCAAGTCGAGGGTTAAGATCCCCTTACCGGTCATCTTTTTTAAAAAAGAAAAAAAGAAAGCACCTGGTACAGTGTATTTTTGTCCTAGAGTAAAATGACTGGCTATTTAGAAAGCAGGGAGTATAGGACAAAAA
>NW_007738987.1:21100-22709 GCF_000696425.1 Galeopterus variegatus
TTTTTTTTTTTTTTTTTTTTTTTTTTTGTCTTTTTTCGTGACCAGTAAGGGGATCGCAACCTTTGGTGTGGTGTCGCCCGCACTGCGCTCAGCCAGTGAGCGCACTGGCCATTCCTATACAGGATCCGAACCCACGGCGGGAGCATCACTGCACTCACAGTGCCACACTCTCCCGAGTGTGCCACAGGCTCGGCCCTAACTTTGCTTTAACAAAATGCTTTTTGTCTTAACTATGCCAACCTGACCTATAGCTTTTTCTTTTTCTTTTAAATAAATAAAATGGGGGAGATGGGGAATATACTAAAAAGCATATGTACCTCAAAGGGCCTGGTTTTCCAAAGACTTGCAGTTTCAAATATTGACCTTGCAAGGACAGGAAATTTTCCTCAGGCTATAAGTCTCTGGTGTGAGATAAAGAATTGTGGCACAGCAGGGTGCTGAATCAAAGACAGACTAGTTACTGATTGTTATGTAAAGATACTGAGAAACTGCTGTAGGGAGAAGGAATGTTTGTTAAGATCACAGCTTGTGTTGATAGGACCACTTAATTGCCTTACTGGAATGTCATCTGGCTTGTTTCACTGAAAGTTACCAGCCTATATTGTTAAACTATAACCCCACCTTTGTTCTCTTCCTGTAACTTCCTGGTCTGGAAAATAAATGCAGGAAGAGAACCCCAATTCGGTGTTAATTTTCCCAAGGAAGGGATCTCTCTTGCTGGAGAGTTCCGGGAAAGTTAACCACTTTTGGGCTTATCACTGCTCAGTAGAGATGGGCTTTGAGTAATCTTTTGCATCTCCATCACCCAGGAGAAGTGGGGTGACAAATCCATGGGGGGCAAATCAACACAAAGCAACACCAATTAGATGTTCACTCTCTCAAGGGCATTATTATATTATATTTATACTTTACTCATGGAAATGTATTAGCTATCCACAGTCTACTTCAGGAAAATAGTCTTAACTTAAATCTACTCTTGAATTAAATGCCTATTTTTATTTTTTACTTGTTAACTTTCCAATTAGGTCCCCATAAATTATAAAATTGATAGGCTATACAGAAGCACCCCTCAGTCCAGACCAACTCCGTCAACAGTGTTGACCTAAAAAGAAACTGAAGCCAAATAAATGTACTAAGTATTTATTGAGCCAATATAATGATTGCAGCCAGGGAGACACATAGATCAGGTAACCCAGAAAAATGTATTCCAAAGAGGGCCAGCAGAAACTAACATTTTATAATCACAAGAAAGGAAAAGGGTCAAAAGAAAGAGTGATAAGGATGGCCCCACATAATTTCTTCATCACATGTTCTATTGATTGTACATGATGTACAGATTTGGCATTGTTGCTAGGTTACATCCTACATGCACGGATCTGTGATAAGGGTAATAAGTTTTCCAGGTTATTTTATGGTTTTCTGGTGCTTATTAATAATAATAATATGCATTATATAATAATAGGAGTACTATGGCTGCTTCTAAGTAAAATGGTCTTATGAAAATATTTTCCAAGACAGGTATTGCTCACTTATCCCACATCTCCTAAGGCACTATAATTTAGCTAACCTGGTCAGAGCAGCTTCTATTGGTTATCAACAAATATACTTT
>NW_007738987.1:24201-25578 GCF_000696425.1 Galeopterus variegatus
GGTGAAATCCTTGCAATTAATATTCAGGGAAGGAATGGGTAAATTGTGCTTAGAGAGAGAGACAGGCAGGCACATAAACACATAAACCTACAAGCACACACATCTAAAGAATATTCATTATATTTGTGGTTGAAAAATATTTTGTAATAAAATGGAAATTTTCTTTTTTCTCTCCACATTTACATGTGTCATTGTCATTTCACACTGAGAGAGAGGCTTTGTGGCTCAGAAAAACTGAGAAAATATTTTGCATTTAGAAGCTTATAAGACTCAATTGTTTTGAGGTACAAAATCCTAAGCCTTGAGGTACTCAAAAATTTTTCACTAGTTTGGGAGAAAGATAAAAAGTAATCCTTGATAAAAGTTTATAAATTTTCTTCCCAATACAGTGACATGATGGAAGTCGTAAGACACAGTAGAAAAATAAAATGGCTAGGATTTGGCTAGTTAAAATTTGATTACCTAATAGTGATGTCCAACTCCTAATAATGGTAGCTTCATCAAAATGGAAAATATTTCTCTCTCATCTAAACAGCAGTCCACGAACAGTTTTCCAGGGCTATACGATTCTCCAAAAGCATTCTCAAATTCTGATCACACCACTTGTTCTTACATTCACTTGGCAGAATTAAGTAATTTAGCCACACTTAGCTATAGAAGAAGCACAAAGAAAATGTAATCTTTTCTGTAAAGCCATATTCCTAGGTTACATTATTATATAAGAGAAGAGCTACTGTGACACAACTAATAGTTTCCACTACCAGAAGTGATTCTCAGTTGTGGATACTTAGTCAGTCATGTAGAGAATTTGTGATTTAAATTTTAAAATTGTGTTGTTATAGAATAATAAAATCACATTTTACACATAACAAAATTTTTTATCAAGTATTTGTAACCACAATAGATTTATGGATGAAAATTAGAAAATTGCATTATCAAAATAATTTGGAGTCACTCCTCCATTAAGAACAGATGAAGTACCATGTTTTTTAAGTTGCATGTATCAGTAGTTACTTCTCATGGCCATCTGGTTATTCCTTTGTGACAATTCCTTTTAAACATCCTATAATCACATCTTAATTGGCAATTTCTCAGAAGAATTAAGAAAAATATTTTCTTTATAAAGCCCATATGTTTCCAATGTAAGTACAGTTTAAAAGTTTAAAGGATAACAAGTTTCTAAGAACCACAGGATTTTGTGGCAATAAAAAATAGTCTTATGGATAAGTGGCAAATGGTTTTGCTATGTAAGTTTTGAATATTAAAACAGATTTTCTAAATGTCAAACACAAATAAATTTTTCTGAAGTCCTCATCTACCTTTGAGGTATAATTTATAAGTGTGCTTGTATTACAGGTAATATGATATTTAAGGCAG
>NW_007738987.1:25927-30290 GCF_000696425.1 Galeopterus variegatus
ATATTTTGATTAGTCCCACAATGGCATGATCACCATGTGTCCTGGATTTTCTGTGAAAATCGCAGAAAACTGCCGTTGTCTTAATTAATTATTAATATTGCTCACTTTCACTCTCTTAAAGATAAACCGAGAATATGGACTTGAAACTAGGCAGCAAGCATGACTTTGTAACACTCCTACTTTTCAAATTATTTTACTTACTCAAAGAAATAAGAAAATTAGTATATAAGTTTCATTATACACTGCTTTTCTGAAAAAATTCAAGACAGTATAATGCAATATATAAGCTAGATACTCTCTGTCCTTTGAGATTCTGAAGAATTTGTCTTATATTACTTCCATATACCCTGGAAATCACAGCTGAATACCAATCTCTTTAAGCATAGAAGAAAAGTATCTCAACACAATAAAATCCACATATGATAAAAGCACCACCAACATCATCCCAAATGAGGAAAAGCTGAAAACTATTCCTTTAAGAACAGGCACAAGATAAGCCGCCCCTCTCACCACTTTTATTCATCATAGTATTGGATGTATTAGCCAGAGCAATCAGGAAAAGGAAAGAAATAAAAGGTATTCAAACTGGAAAAGACAAAGTCAAACTGTCCCTGTTCACAGAAGACATGATGCTTATATAGAGAAAAACCTACAACCTCAACCCAAAAATCCTAGAGGTGATAAATAAACTTAGCAAAGTTGCAAGATATAAAAACAATACACAAAAAATCAGTTCTTATATTCCAACAATGAACAAGCAAAAAAGAAAAAGAAAGCAAGAAAGCAAGCCCATTTACAACAGCTATCAAAAGAATAAAATACCCAGGAATAACTTTAACCAAGGAGGTGAAAGATCTCTACAATGAGAACTATAAAACATTGCTGAAAGAAATTAAGGAGGACACAAAAAGATTTAAAGATATTCCATGTTTATGGATTGAAAGAATTAATATTTTGAAAATGTCCATACTACACAAAATGATCTACAGATTCGAGGCAATCCCTGTCAAAATACCAATGACATTCTTCACAGAAACCGAAGAAAACAATCCTAAATTTATATGGAAAAATAAAAGATCCCTAAAATCCAAAGCAATCCTGAGCAAAAAAAAAAAATAAAACAAGAGGCATTACACTACCTTATTTCAAACTATACTGCAAAGCTATAGTAACCTAAACAGCATGGTACTGACATAAACCAGACACATGGACCAATGGAACAGAACAGAGAATCACAAAATAAACCTGTGTACTTAAAGTCGATTGATCTTCAACAAAGGCACCAAGAATATACATTGCGGAATATCCATGTTCAGAAGAATGGAACTAGACCCATACATCTCGCAGTATACCATAATCAACTCAAAAATGGATTAAAGACTTAAAAATAAGACCTGAATCTATAAAAATCCTAATAGAAAACATATTGGAAACATTTCAGGATGTAGGACTGGGCAAAGACTTTATGATTAAGACCCCAAAAGCACAGGCAACAAAAGAAAAAGTAAACAAATGGGATTATCAAACTAAAAAGCTTCTACACAGCAAAGGAAACAATCAACAGAGAGAAAAGATAACCTACAGAATTGGAGAATATATATACAAACTATAAATCTGACAAGCTATTAATACCCAGAATAAACAAGGAACTCAGACAACTTAAAAGTAAAAGAAAAAATAATACAATTAAAAAATGGACAAAGCAGGTCAATAGACATTTCTCAAAGGAAGACATACAAATGGCCAACAGGTACATGAAAAATGTTCAACATCACTAAACATCATGGAAATGCAAATCAAAACTGCACTGAGATAGAATCTCATCTCAGTTAGACTGGGTATTATTAAAAAAAAACAAAAAACAGACAATAATAAATGCTGTCAAGAATGTGGAGAAAGAGAAATAAATCTACACTCTTGGTGGGACTGTAAATTAGTGAAGCCATTACAGAAAACAGTATGGAGGTTCCTCAAACAACTACAAATAGAACTGCCATATGATCCAACAATACAATTTCTGGGTATATACCCAAAGGAATAGAAATCATCATGTTAAAGGGTTANATATTTTGATTAGTCCCACAATGGCATGATCACCATGTGTCCTGGATTTTCTGTGAAAATCGCAGAAAACTGCCGTTGTCTTAATTAATTATTAATATTGCTCACTTTCACTCTCTTAAAGATAAACCGAGAATATGGACTTGAAACTAGGCAGCAAGCATGACTTTGTAACACTCCTACTTTTCAAATTATTTTACTTACTCAAAGAAATAAGAAAATTAGTATATAAGTTTCATTATACACTGCTTTTCTGAAAAAATTCAAGACAGTATAATGCAATATATAAGCTAGATACTCTCTGTCCTTTGAGATTCTGAAGAATTTGTCTTATATTACTTCCATATACCCTGGAAATCACAGCTGAATACCAATCTCTTTAAGCATAGAAGAAAAGTATCTCAACACAATAAAATCCACATATGATAAAAGCACCACCAACATCATCCCAAATGAGGAAAAGCTGAAAACTATTCCTTTAAGAACAGGCACAAGATAAGCCGCCCCTCTCACCACTTTTATTCATCATAGTATTGGATGTATTAGCCAGAGCAATCAGGAAAAGGAAAGAAATAAAAGGTATTCAAACTGGAAAAGACAAAGTCAAACTGTCCCTGTTCACAGAAGACATGATGCTTATATAGAGAAAAACCTATAACCTCAACCCAAAAATCCTAGAGGTGATAAATAAACTTAGCAAAGTTGCAAGATATAAAAACAATACACAAAAAATCAGTTCTTATATTCCAACAATGAACAAGCAAAAAAGAAAAAGAAAAAGAAAGCAAGAAAGCAAGCCCATTTACAACAGCTATCAAAAGAATAAAATACCCAGGAATAACTTTAACCAAGGAGGTGAAAGATCTCTACAATGAGAACTATAAAACATTGCTGAAAGAAATTAAGGAGGACACAAAAAGATTTAAAGATATTCCATGTTTATGGATTGAAAGAATTAATTTTTGAAAATGTCCATACTACACAAAATGATCTACAGATTCGAGGCAATCCCTGTCAAAATACCAATGACATTCTTCACAGAAACTGAAGAAAACAATCCTAAAATTTATATGGAAAAATAAAAGATCCCTAATATCCAAAGCAATCCTGAGCAAAAAAATAAAATAAAACAAGAGGCATTACACTACCTGATTTCAAACTATACTGCAAAGCTATAGTAACCTAAACAGCATGGTACTGACATAAACCAGACACATGGACCAATGGAACAGAACAGAGAATCACAAAATAAACCTGTGTACTTAAAGTTGATTGATCTTCAACAAAGGCACCAAGAATATACATTGGGGAATATCCATGTTCAGAAGAATGGAACTAGACCCATACATCTCGCAGTATACCATAATCAACTCAAAATGGATTAAAGACTTAAAAATAAGACCTGAATCTATAAAAATCCTAATAGAAAACATATTGGAAACATTTCAGGATGTAAGACTGGGCAAAGACTTTATGATTAAGACCCCAAAAGCACAGGCAACAAAAGAAAAAGTAAACAAATGGGATTATCAAACTAAAAAGCTTCTACACAGCAAAGGAAATAATCAACAGAGAGAAAAGATAACCTACGGAATTGGAGAATATATATACAAACTATAAATCTGACAAGCTATTAATACCCAGAATAAACAAGGAACTCAGACAACTTAAAAATAAAAGAAAAAATAATACAATTAAAAAATGGACAAAGCAGGTGAATAGACATTTCTCAAAGGAAGACATACAAATGGCTAACAGGTACATGAAAAATGTTCAACATCACTAAACATCATGGAAATGCAAATCAAAACTGCACTGAGATAGAATCTCATCTCAGTTAGACTGGGTATTATTTAAAAAAAAAACAACAGACAATAATAAATGCTGTCAAGAATGTGGAGAAAGAGAAATAAGTCTACACTCTTGGTGGGACTGTAAATTAGTGAAGCCATTACAGAAAACAGTATGGAGGTTCCTCAAACAACTACAAATAGAACTGCCATATGACCCAACAATACAATTTCTGAGTATATACCCAAAGGAATAGAAATCATCATGTTAAAGGGTTACTTACACTCCTATCTTTATCACAGCTCTATTTACAATAGCCAAGATATGGAACCAACCCAAATGTCCATCAATGGACAACTGGATAAGAAAAATGTGGTAAATACGCACAATTGAATACTACCCAGACATAAAAAGAAATGAAATTCTGCCATTCTGGGCAACATGGATGAGTTTGGAGAAGATTATGTTAAGTGCAATAAGCCAGTCACAGAAAGAGAAATACTACATGTCC
>NW_007738987.1:30914-32580 GCF_000696425.1 Galeopterus variegatus
TAAGATCCCCTTACCGGTCATCTTTTTTTTTTTTTTTTTTTTTTCCGTGTCCGGCAACGGACCCCAACCCCCAGGGTTGCCCCCGTACCGGACCGGGGACCGGCAACGGGATCGCAACCCTCGGTGTTGCTCCCGCGCCTCGCTCAGCCAGTGAGCGGGAACCGGTCTGCATGCAGGATCTGAACCCTCGGGCGGGAGTGCTGCCGTGCTTCCCAAGCCGGTCATCTTTTCGTACATCCGCCTTGGCCGTAAAAAAAAAAAAAAAAGGAAATTCTAAGAGGATGTCAGATGACCACTTGCAATTTTCTTAGTATCCCCTAGCTAATGATATCTGTTTCTCTTTAATGGTTTAATGATTTTTAAAGTTTATGGAATATCTCTATGTCTTACACAAAACATTTCATACCATCAACACATCACCTCAGATAAACATGCAATACCTTTTTAGAACACACACAAACCCCCCAAAGTAAAGAGGCACGAACAAAAACATAACAAATATTTTCATAGTTAGACATCACTGAAAGTTTCAGGAGATGGATTTCTATGAAGAAAAATTTATTAAGAAACTAAATGTATGTCATTTTCATTCTTAAAATGTTCTTTGGCAATTTTGGCAAATCAATCTCCAGCATTCTCACAATTACCTTATGTTTATTTTGAAGACCTCTGTTCACTGAAAAGAAAATAAAACAAACACCTTGAAAGCAAACAAATAAATAGCAAGAACACAAAACAAATTTTCAACTTTACTAAGCAGGACAAATTTAATTTACTGCAGCCCTTATCATGAAATTCAGATATAGGCTTTCTTTGCCTTTCCAAAAAGACGATATATTTTGCAAATTAATTGCAAAGTATTCNCCAACAATACAATTTCTGGGTATATACCCAAAGGAATAGAAATCATCATGTTAAAGGGTTACTTACACTCCTATCTTTATCACAGCTCTATTTACAATAGCCAAGATATGGAACCAACCCAAATGTCCATCAATGGACAACTGGATAAGAAAAATGTGGTAAATACGCACAATTGAATACTACCCAGACATAAAAAGAAATGAAATTCTGCCATTCTGGGCAACATGGATGAGTTTGGAGAAGATTATGTTAAGTGCAATAAGCCAGTCACAGAAAGAGAAATACTACATGTCCTCACTCCCTCAGTGGGAGCTAGGAAGGAAGAAAGGAAGGAAGGATGGAAGGAAGGAAGGAAGGAAGGAAGGAAGGAAGGGGGGGAGGGAGGGAGGAAAGAAGGAAGTAGGAAAGAAAGAAACAATAATCACAATAATACACTGAACTTTCAGGAGAGAACAGAACTATGATTACTAGAGATGGGAAAGGGGGAGAAGTAGGGGGATTAGAGAGAAATTAGGTAAATGCCACAAAGAAAAATTCCATTTTGTAATTATGAATATGCTAATAATCTTGATTTGATCATCATATATTTTCCACAACTACTGATAGTCAGCTCTGTACCCCACAAATATGTATAATCAACTGCTTCCTTTTTTTTTTTTTTTTTTTTAAGAAATTCTGGGGGTTTTTGTTTGTTTTTTGGTGGCTGGCCAGTATGGTGGTCTCAACACTTGACCTTGCTGCTGCAAGGCTGTGCTCTAACCAACTGAGCTAACCAGCCAGCCCCTAAAAAAGGAAATTCTGG
>NW_007738987.1:34280-34933 GCF_000696425.1 Galeopterus variegatus
TTTTGAAGACCTCTGTTCACTGAAAAGAAAATAAAACAAACACCTTGAAAGCAAACAAATAAATAGCAAGAACACAAAACAAATTTTCAACTTTACTAAGCAGGACAAATTTAATTTACTGCAGCCCTTATCATGAAATTCAGATATAGGCTTTCTTTGCCTTTCCAAAAAGACGATATATTTTGCAAATTAATTGCAAAGTATTGTATCTTTTTTTTAAAATCTCAGTAAGAGATAGACTACAGAGTAAAAGTGTATTTCACAACTAATATAATCTGTCTCATCAAAACATAAGAAGAAAGTGTATTCTTAGGTTTTTAATTTTCTCACTAAAGTTATATTTGATTAGGAATTTTGTTCTGAAAGATGTCAGCAAAAAAGGTTGTGTGGAATTTAAACAAGATATATATACATAAATTTTACAATGTCTTATCTCAGCTTCAAATCATAAACATTTCTTATTGATTTTAGATTCTCACAATTATCTGAGAACTGTTTTTAACTTTTCACAATTCTTCCTCTTTGTCAAAAATACCCTATTTACATTGGAATAAAGAGTATATGTAAAATTCTTTCTTATGTAAATTTAATTTTAGGGACTAAAGTTGTTCGGATATACCAACTTAGAAATATTCATATAAAGCATTAGATAC
>NW_007738987.1:36921-37329 GCF_000696425.1 Galeopterus variegatus
TACATTTTAGGACTAGCTGGAAGTCTGGTTTGAAAACCAAGCTCTGCTACCTGTTAATCATACCTGCTTACATTTGGCAATTGATTTAACTTCTTCGTGCCTCAGATTCCTCATCTGTGAAGTAAAGGTAATAACAGTATTAACCTCATAACTGTAATTAAATATGCTTATGTAAAATGTTAAAACAAATCTAGGTGCATACTAAGTGTTCAATATCAGTTACTTACTTATTCTTAAATGGATACTTTGTGTGGGTATGTGTGTTTATACTGCTTAAGAAATTTATACTTAATGGCCATAATTTTGTGCAATACCTTAAAGAAGCAATGATATTTTTAAGTATTTAGACTTCAAACTGAACAACAATTTTATTTATTTTCTCTCTTGATACTTAAACAAACCCTTTAA
>NW_007738987.1:39401-39635 GCF_000696425.1 Galeopterus variegatus
ACAAGTATCTATAGATACATATCAATGTCACTATTTTTATACAGAGAGAAAATTTAAGCAAAATTAAGTCATAAGTTAATACATGATCAAGAGACAAGTGGGCTATAATGAGGATTTTTGTACTGATTATTAGATTAAAGCAGTCAACACTATGCTGTTTCTTCCATTTCCAATTTTTTTCTGGATTTTCATCAATAACACTGTTTTTGCCATAAGATTTGACATTACTCTCTA
>NW_007738988.1:0-491 GCF_000696425.1 Galeopterus variegatus
CTACATAATGGAATACTACTCTGCTATAAAAAAGAATGAAATACTACCATTCACAGCAACACGGATGGAATTAGAGAAAATTATATTAAGTGAGATAAGCCAGGCACAGAAAGAGAAATATCACATGTTCTCATTTATTTGTGGGAGCTAATAAAAATAAATAAATAAATATACAAACAAACAGTGGGGTAGGGGGAAGAAGACACAACAATCACAACAATTCCTTGAATTTGTTAAGACAAGTGAACAGATATGATGTTGATGGGAGGAGGGGGAGAGGGAGGGAGGAAAAGGAGGAATTGGTAAAGGGGCATGAAAATCAACTACATTATAAATTGATAAATAAAAAGAATAGCGAGTTAGTTCAAAATTGGTGAAGTACTGAGCACGAGGTGTCAAAGTTTGGAGGGATGAGAGGATTGTACAGAGCCTTGAAAATCATGGTGAAGAGCCTGAATTTTATCTAGAAGACCCGGAGGAATTTTTTTTTT